>NC_060186.1:23475043-23754395 GCF_021184085.1 Oncorhynchus gorbuscha
AGACCTAGGAGTTCCCCAGCACTTGTGGCTCTGCATTGTGTCAGACCCAGTCTAGAACAGAACAATCTGTCTTGTTGACAGAGAGGTGAAGCTCCAGTCCTAATCACCAGCAGGCCAGAGACGACCAGGCCAAGGTGGACTCCGCTTCACCATCTACTGTGTAGTTCTGCTGGGTTTAATCCTCTGCACATACTGGAATGAACGTTTGATTGAATTAATCAAGCACAGTCGAATGAATGTAAAGGCATCCGCACATCTCCCCTAAAGAATGTGGTTTAGAAAGCAGTGTTTGTGTTTCTAGTCACTGTGGACCCAGGGGTTACCTGGGCTTTTTGTACTGCGCTCTGTGACAAATGACATGCAGCGATATAGCTGGGATCTCAAGCTGTCTGGTTGGTGGTCTGCACAGTTGACTTCACATACTGTCCTCTGCCCTCTGTGACTGACCAGGGCTTTGTTATGATAATGTAACACACACACACACACACACACACACACACACACACACACACACACACACACACACACACACACACACACACACACACACACACACACACACACACACAGGAAAGTTTTGGCTGGTTTTAATTTGTCTCCTTTAAAAACTGATATTCTGTTGGAATGTTCCCAAACATTGTAACCCTGTGTTCTGTCATGTCACACACCCCTTTTTTGTGACAGAGCCCAATGCAGTTGACTTAATTTATGTCTTATTTCATATGACATGCAAAACAGTTCTGTGCAGGCCAGTGTTTGTCAGTCTGCTGCGCTTTGAGAAGCGACGCTACCATTTTGCCCCCATCTCCTCCACATCTGTGTGCAGGTCAGCTCTCCAGAGAGGCCAGGAAATAACACCCATCCTCAGTGAATGGACCGTTCCAAACAGACCCAAACAACACCCATCCTCAGTGAATGGACCGTTCCAAACAGACCCAAACAACACCCATCCTCAGTGAATGGACCATTCCAAACAGACCCAAACAACACCCATCCTCAGTGAATGGACCATTCCAAACAGACCCAAACAACACCCATCCTCAGTGAATGGACCATTCCAAACAGACCCAAACAACACCCATCCTCAGTGAATGGACCATTCCAAACAGACCCTCCCCAACCGGTCGCCTGCACCATACACTCTCACTGGGCCTGCTTGTGTCTGTTAGGGCCTCTGCCCAGCTCTGAAAGATTTGGGTGGACTACAGTAGGAGCAGTGGCCTGGTTCCCTCATGTTTTGGTGCTCCTGTGACCCACGCACTCAATTTCGGGGAAGTTAATTTTGCCCCACAATGTATATAATGCAAAGAAATGTGTCTCGACAGGGCCCATATTGTTTAAGCTATAACTCAAAAGGAACTCGTGCACCAGTGTGACTCATCACCATGGGAAGCACTGTACTTGCCCTTTACTCAGTTGCTCAGAAATAAGCGCAGGAGCTACAGAGGTGGTTGACGAGCGGGTTAAAAGGTCTGTAGGCCTATGGAGCACTGATAACACCACAAGGGTCCCTAAGAATGTCTGTAGACTTCAGGACAGGGGAAATGACGCTGCGCTCTCTGGGCCTGGCGGAGACAGTGGAGGACGGGGACGAGCGTGGGAATGGGCCAGACGTTTTGGCAGTAAATCACGCCCCCCTCCCTGTGCACTCTTTCTCTCTCTCTCTCTCCATTTTAGTCCAGTAGAGGTGAAGAAGTAGTTTTCCCATGGGCTTTCCGAAGTTGTTTTCACAGACATTGCTGAGATATTTTGTCGTAAAGAAAATATATGGGAATCTTTTCCCCGAATGTGTTTGGTGACTGGACATTTCGTGCTTACTCAAGTAGTCAGGAAACTGAATGCAACATTAGGCTTAAATCAACTTTATTGTACACACTGTAAAAACGGACCACAGCAACAAATTTGGTTACGAGATATAAAACAAATGCGGAAGTGTTTTACTGTTGAAAATTTCACACACTTGCAATAAAACGATTACCTTCATCCTCGAGCTACAGAATTTACTCCACCAGGAAAACATCTTCACGTGATGGCCGACATAAGTTATGCTTGTCATTGCAAGGGAAGCTGGCTAGCCAAAGTCAGGCTCCTACTCGATAGGAAGATTTATTATCTTGAATATGGGATAAGATCTCTCCCTATTTTCTCTCCCTCTCTCTGATGGGAGGAGAGGCCGTACTGAAGTGATATGTCTTCTATAAGGAATGAGGATATTGCATTGGGGCCTTCGTTGGCGCATCAGTCTAGAGCCAAGAGAGCCAAGCGTTTGATTGACAAGAATGCTAACTAAGCTGTTAAGAGTTGGTTGGACTGTCCATGAAGCATCGTCAACCCTGAGATACTGTCATACTAACTGCACTGTGCCACTAAGGACTGGCTGTTGTCTCAGTTTCCCATGACATTTGGGCTGTTTCTGGGACAATACTATTCTCCAGAGGTTGAGTCGGTCTTTGCTGCTTTTTATTTTTTAAATGTTTTTTTTATTTTTATTTATTTTTATAAACTGCACTTCTAGCCAGTCATCTATGTGCAAATGTTAAGCATGAAGAGCAATGTAGACTGTTAGAATAGAGCTTCTAGTCTGATGGAATTGTTCATGTGTATCAAATTGCAGAGCGGTGCAGACCTTTTAGCATACACATTCTCTCCCTGGCACTCAAATGCACATGCACTCCCATGCACTGTAAGTGAGAGGGAGAGAAAGAGAGTGTGGGTGTTTCACAATATGCACGTGTACTCATGTGTTCCGAGTACGCAAATAGGAGCACGGAGCAGTCGGAGTATGAGCACAGAGGGCAGTTCTCCGATGCGTACTTTGTTCCTACACGTTTTGAAGCATGTGTCAATGCAAGCTTCAACTGAAATATTCCCAAGATCGTTGATGTAAGATGACGAGAGAGCGAGAGAGGTGTGTCACTGTCCCCCCAGGTTTAGTTTGGGCGTGAGCAGAGTCTTGTGTTCAATTATAACAACATTCCTCAGTCAGTTTACCCAGCAGGAGAGCCTGCTGTTCGCAAGCTGTAAAGCCTCCCATAAAACCACTCTGCTTAACATGTTAACTGCACATGCTTCAATAACATGCAGTACGCACTGCCAAACGACCATATGATGTTAGCTTAGCCGATGCCTGACAGTGATGTTGAAGATCACACCGAGGCAGACAGAATGGAGCTCTTCTCACAAACAACAGAGGAGGGAAGAGAAGAAGTTGGTTCAGACCTTTAGGGGAGTGGCTTTCCCAATGTTTCATGAACGATTCATGAAATTGGCGATTAATGTAAATAGAATGGATTGGTGCCTTTGTTAAAAGCACAACTGTGGGCAGGAGACTTTCCTGTCAGACTGTCAAACAGCAGGGCATTGAGATCAGTGATCTGGCCTTTGTAAAGTTCTCGGCTGGCTAACAGTACAGGCAAAACACCCAGACTCACGTGCGTGTGCGTGCGTGTGCGTGCGTGCGTGCGTGTGTGTGTGTGCGTGCGTGCGTGCGTGCGTGCGTGCGTGCGTGTGTGTGTGTGTGTGTGTGTGTGTGTGTGTGTGTGTGTGTGTGTGTGTGTGTGTACACAGACACTATACACACTACGGCCCTTCACACACTACAGCTCCCGACCACTCCAACCCTCCACTGGACCGAGCCTGGGCTGAGGCAGGCGTGGGCCAGCAGCCATGTTACGGTCGAGGTCCTCTCCTCTCATTGCTGGCCAAGCCACATCTCCAGACACTGTTTTCATCAGGCTGTCAAAAGTGAAACCTCAGCAGCACTGGTCTGCGCTCAGTAGCATAAAGCAGAACAGGGTAGGGTGAGAGTATACTGAGTCAAGTAGATAAAAGACACCATGAGTCTTTATATTGTACTGTAAATACCCTGATCCCTGTCTAAGGAAAGAAGGGCTTACTCTCAGCATCACTGGGAGAATAAAATGACTTACTCTCTTTCCCCTCTCTCCCTCCATCAGGATGGCCTTCCAGGGTAGTAATGAGGATGAGGAGGAGGCTGCAAGGGAGCGTAGACGCAGGGCACGTCAGGAGAGGATGAGAGGGATGGGAGGCGAGGAGCCCAGTGACAGCGTGGTGATGACCAACAGCCACAGGTAAGACCTGAAGATGTGTGTTAGCTCCCAAACATAATGCCTAGGCTTTAGCTCAGGGGCTAACAGTATTGTGGTGGGCAGGAGATTGTGGTTTGAAGCCAGTTTCCCCTTTAATAATGGATGTGTGTGTAACGAGGTTCTTATAGTAAAGTGAAACAAAAACTAGTTATCAAAAAACAATTTAGTGAACTGAAATAAAATAATTAACAAATCTGTTTGAAAAACTATACTGAATAACTGAAACGATCATCTTTGACTTCAAAACTAATTAAATAGAATAACCATCACGAATTATGTTCAGTTTTAGTTTTTGGCAAGATGGCTTTGCCAAGAGCAGCACAGCAGATATCTGGAAGGTGAGTGGTAAGGCTAAATCAATCTTACTGCAGACGAAAGGCGAGGAGTGAAGTCGGGGGAGATGCATCTGCGACAGCCGAAGGTCGGACACCAATGTGGTTTTCCAACAGCGAGGCAAAGGCTTTCTTTACAATGTCGAAATCAACATGTATCTAACCCCCATGTCACACACCAAACAGAAAATATCCCAATGTAATATTATGTTGTTACACGTTGTACAGTCAATGATGGAGAGAGAACCTCAAATATCACATTTATTTGTATATATCCACTGTACACATAAACCACGGACAATTGGTTCCTGTTTCCCAGGCGGCCACAATGAGTCTTTAAAGTGCGATGAGCCAAGTGAAGTCCCACCGGCAAAACCCTCACGATGCTGGGCCAATTGTGCGCCGTCCTATGGGACTCTCGGCCAACGCCCGTTGTGGCACAGCCTGGGAAATGAACCTGGGTCTCTAGCACTGCATGGGATGTAGTGCCTTATGCCCTGCGCCACTTCGGAGGCCCTAAGTTGGACCATTTTTATCCCCAGAATGCAACACGCTTTGAAAGATTTGACAAAAGTGATCTGCTCGAACGCGTCATTTGAGACGAGCACGATGCAAGACGATGCTCTCACACAGAGTATCTGCGAATGTGCACGGGGTGCGCTGCACACGGCTACAGCGTGGGAGCTGCGGGACCACAACTGGTTCCTGGTTGTTGTTGTGGGAATTGACCCACTACTACTGTTTTCTTTGTGCATCTACAGTTGAAGTCAGAAGTTTACACACACCTTAGTCAGATACATTTTTACTCCGTTTCCAGACATTTAATCCCTGTAAAAATGTCCCTGTCTTAGGTCAGTTAGGATCACCACTTTATTTGAAGAATAATAGTAGGGAGAATGATTTACTTCAGCATCTATACCTTTCATCACATTCCCAGTGGGTCAGAAGTTTACATACTCAATTAGTATTTGGTAGCATTGCCTTTTTAAATTGTTTTACTTGGGTCAAACGTTTCGGGCAGCCTTCCACAATAAATTGGGTGAATTTTGGCCCATTCCTCCTGACAGAGCTGGTGTCACTGAGTCAGGTTTGTAGGCCTCTTTGCTCGCACATGCGTTTTCAGTTCTGCCCACACATTTTCTATTGGATTGAAGTCGGGGCTTTGTGATGTCCACTCTATCACCTTGACTTTGTTGTCCTTAAGCCATTTTGCCAAAACTGGAAGTATGCTTGGGGTCATTGTCCATTTTTGGAAGACCCATTTGCGACCAAGCTTTAACTTCCTGACTGGTGTCTTGAGATGTGGAAATATTGAAGCAACATCATTTTCCTACTGATGATGCCATCTATTTTGTGAAGTGCACCAGTCCCTTCTGCAGCTAAGCACCTCCACAACATGATGCTGCCCCCGTACTTCACGGTTGGGATGGCGTTCTTTGGCTTGCAAGCCCTTTTTCCTTCAAACATAATGATGGTCATTATGTCCAAACAGTTCTATTTTTGTTTCATCAGACCAGAGGACATTTCTCCCAAAATTACGATCTTTGTCCCCATGTGCAGTTGCAAACTGTAGTCTGGCTCTTTTATATTGGGTTTGGAGCAGTGGCTTCCTCCTTGCTGAGCGGCTTTTCAGGTTGTCGACATAGGACTCGTTTTACTGTGGATGTAGATCATTTTGTACCGGTTTCTGCCAGCATCTTCACAAGGTCCTTTTGATGTTGTTCTGGGATTGACTTGCACTTTTCGCACCAAAGTACGTTCAACTCTAGGAGACCGAATGCGTCTCCTTCCTGAGCAGTATGACGGCTGCGTGGTCCCATGATGTTTATACTTGCGTACTATTGTTTGTACAGATGAACGTGGTACCTTCAGGTGTTTGGAAATTGCTCCCAAGGATGAACCAGACTTGTGGAAGTCTACAATTTTTTTCTGAGGTCTTGGCTGATTTCATTCAATTTTCCCAAAATGTCAAGCAAAGAGGCACTGAGTTTGAAGGTAGGCCTTGAAATACATCCTCCAATTGACTCAAAATATGTCAATTAGTCTAGCTTCTAAAGCCATGACATAATTTTCTGGAATTTTCCAAACTGTTTAAAGGCACAGTCAACTTGGTGTATGTAAACTTCTGACGCACTGGAATTGTGATAGAGTGAAATAATCTGTCTGTAAATAATGGTTGGAAAAATTACTTGTGTCATGCACAAAGTAGATGTCCTAACCGACTTGCCAAATCTATAGTTTGTTAACAAGACATTTGTGAAGTGGTTGAAAAAACAGTTTTAATGACTCAAACCTAAGTATGTAAACTTCCGACTTCAACTGTACGTCATCTCGCTGAGTCTACCTTTAAACCTAACCCATGACCTGACCCTTCACCTTATGCATAAGTGACATCCCAAAACACACACACTAAACACGTAAATGGCTCCCAGCCTCCCACAAATAGGCTTTCTTCTGTCCCTTAAACTGAAACAGAAAATAAATTTTGTAAAAATGTTTTTAGCAAACTTGAACCAGATAAACATGTTAAATCTAGTAGAAATAAAAACGAATAGAAAATAACAAAACTATAACAACCTTGGCGTGTAACCCTGATCTCATCCGCTGTTGGAATGCAGCTCAGGCCATCCCTGGAGGAAGTTTCCTGTCCAGGTTTCCTGTCAGCTGTCCTTTCCTATCCTCTTCTGTTTGTGTTTTTATACAGTATACTCTCAATAGAATAGATGCACGGTGGGTTGCTGTCATACTGTCGGCTAGTAGCCTTTCTATAGCGTTGAATACGTCTTACAGTAGAGAAACCCAGACATCGTAGACTTCCATCATTTAGACAGAGGCCCTCTTCTTTTGTCTACCAATCGGTCATAAATAGCTCACCCTACTGTCCGCCCCCATACCATGTCCAGTCGAGGTCCGTGCAGCTGTCGACCCTGGAAGTAGTGGGCTGCTCTGACATCCACCAGTACAGATGCACTGTTGTAGTGGAGAATGGTTTCTCTCTGTGAGGTCACAGCCATATCCTGTGGGTATTGAACAAGTCAGGGATTGTCTCGACCTGTGATCATACGTAACCCGGCCCGTTGTTGGTTGCGTTGGGTTCTGTGCTAACATCTGCCAAACGGTGTTGTCAGCCTGTGTTCAACTCTGTGGGTATGTGTGAGGTGGTTGGTGGGTTGGATGCAGACCAACGTACTGTGTTGTATGGATATCCTGTCAGCTTGCTATGAGGCTCGGCAAAGGAGGTAGCTAATCGCTAGGAGAAAAAAGCAGCCATGAACTTTCGTGTCGGCCTAAGTTACGCTGTTGGACCTAACATGTGGATAAAAGAACAACCTCAAGCTAGGAAGCCAGAAGACTCAGTGAGGTAAATTGATCAGAAATGTCAACTGGAAATGGAGCTGAAATGCTATTTCCCCTGTTGTTGATGTCCATATGAGCCTCTTAGAAATCCATATTGACTGTGTCGTGGTGCCCTGATCCTGGGGATTGTTCAGCAGAGAGGGGTAGTTTAACTTCAGAAGCAGTGACCACATAGCGAATTCAGTGGTTTACTGTTTTTGTCCCTCAGTGTGATATTGATTGAATGTGTAACTGACTGTGGCATTCTCTCTCTCTCTCTCTTTTTCGCTCTCTCAGTGTGACCGAGACTGTGTCGGTGTCCTCCTCTTCTGTGACCTCCTCGGGTGGAGGAGACGATGATGAGCAGGCCCTGCTGGAGCGCATGGCCAAACGAGAGGAGCGCAGGCAGAAAAGGATGATGGAAGCTCTGGAGCGAGAGAAGGATCAGAACCCCGGCAATGCCAGTAACCACGGCAGCGGGGAGAATAGTGTGGATGAGAGGTCCGTCGGCCGCAGGGGCCGTTACCAAGACAATGAAGAAGAGGTGGAAGAGCGGAACTGCCGAAAGAAGGAGGAGGAGGGGAAGGCTGCTCCGGAGGAGGAAGAGGCTGAGCAGGGAGAGGAAGAAGAAGAAGAGGAGGAAGAGGTGGTGGAGGAGAAACCGAGACGATCCTATATGAGAGAACAGGTCAGTCTATTCTTATTTCATACTTTTCTGTCCATTTTCACTTCATTTTCCTTCAGCATGTTTTCATTCATAAAATGTACCTTATTTATCCATAGGAATCCATTGACGAGAGAACTAGAAACGAGGTATGACCATGGATATATTGATTGGTGGCTGGAGTTTGCTGATCGTTTATCTGATTTTGATAAAAACGTGACACTCCCATTCCTTCTCATGGGAAGATACAGGAGAACAAGCGGTGGTTTTAAATGAGGTTAAGGAATCGGTCAACTCAGAGGCAGAGGTTGAAGAAGACGCTGAATGAAGTGATAAGGTAGAGGAACCAGATCCGTTAGAGGTAGAGGGCACGACAGTGACACCGAACAATGAGACTGAGGAAGACTGTGACATACCAACAATCCAAAACGGCTTGGATGTGGTAAAGACCTTAACATAGAGGTGTGAAACGGGCGCGTGAAAATCTCTGGATAACTCAAATGTCTCCGAAATAATAGTCTAGCTGATCCGAAATCAATCTGTATCATAACTCTAAAGACAACTCCTCGTGCCTTTGTCAATGGAGCAGAGTAGAGGTGTAGCCTAAATGAATGTTTCCCCAGACATTGAAGTTCTCTAGACGCTAAATGTGGTCACAGTGTGGTTTTGCATCCACGGTGACAGAGCTGCACCTTATAAGGTGTGGTTGTGGTCACCAGTCGTGTGATTATCTTTAATATAGTTTAATGCCATGCCATCCACTGAGTGGTCACAATACGGTCACTGTGTGTTCAGCTGCATGTTTGCCTCTGTGGGGAAGAGGTTGTGTGTGAAACCCCTGTTTTGCATCTGTTGTCATGTCGACTCACTTTCCGCAACCCCCGGTTTTGCTCTCAGGTGTGTGTCCCAAATGACACCCTATTCCCTACATAGTGCACTACTCTGAAGACTTGGGCCAAAAGTAGTCCAGTGGAGGACAGGGTGTCATTTTGGACAAAGCCAGGGTCACAGAGTGGAGTCACTGGTCCTGGTTGGAATGGTGTGATGTCACATAGAAGCACACAACCACAGACACGAGCATTCCTTCATTCCCAGAGTTCAGTGTGCTCAGGGTGTGTTCTGTGCCTGCAGGTGAATGAAAAGCAGAATGGAGGTCTGCACGAGGAGACTCCTCCAAAACACAAAAAAACAGAAAGGACCCTGAGGTAGGAGCCAGAGACCTACGTGCTCTAATGGTTTAATGCTACACGCAACACATGCACGCATGCGTACACACACACACGCACTCTGTGGTCTTCGCTTTACATTGGTCATGATTCAAAATATGGGGGGAGGAGAGAGGTGGGAGAGTCTTGCCCAAGGTGTCTGTAAGGTAATTGAAAGGCATATTTATCCCAGCGCACACAAACGCACTGTTGCTTAGCATGGTTTGTTTCTAGAGCAGAGCTGCTGTGTTTGACATGGGTCATGTAATCCTAGCTCCCCACACTGGAGTGAAACCTTAGACACACTGTTACCTTAGACAGCGCCAGGCTGAGGCTTAGTGTGTGTGTACGTGTGCATTTGTGTGCTTGTGCGTGTGGGCTGTCTTTCTACCTGTGTGACGTCATAAACCTCTCCTCCTGTGCGTGACCCGCAGCCGCGGCAGCGTGCGCTCCCCGGAGGCGGGGGCGGAGGAGGAGCAGGACAACGCGGCGAACCTGGAGGCGGAGCGTAAGCTGGAGGAGCTGAAACGGCGCCGTGGCGATGCGGAGAGCGAGGAGTTCGAGAGGATGAGACGGAAGCAGCAGGAGGCTGAGCAGGAGCTGGAGGAGCTGAAGAAGAAGAGGGAGGAGAGGAGGAAGATCATAGAAGAGGAGGAGAGACAGAAGAAACAGGAGGAGGCCGAGAAGAAGGACAGAGAGGAGGTGGGGTTTGAAGTGGACAAGGGGAGTGTCTCTTTAGCAGTGATGTCACTCTTTCTCTCTTTCTCTCTCTCTGTGCCGCTCTCCTTCACTGTTCTGCGCTCTCTCTCTCTCTCTCTCTCTCTCTCTCTCTCTCTCTCTGTCTGTCTCCGTCTCTCCCTCCCCTCATCTCAAGACTGTTCCGTTGATGTAGTCATACCACCTGTTGAAGATAACAAGCTATATGTCATATTCCTGCCTGCTTCACCATGACATGATCTTATTATACTGCATCGTTATCGGCGCACCCCTATTTGAATCCCAATAATAATTCATTTATAGGCCATCATTCTTCTTCCCCTGCTATATGACCTCACCCTAACATATCTAAGCTATGATAGTCAGTCCATAATTTGCCTGTTCACACTTGCGCTTGACACTGCACCATTCACTGTCCAATTACCTAGTCTACTGTGCTGTACTGTCTTATCCCGACAGGTTTCTCTGGTTCCATCTCAAATGGCGCCGTATCCCTATAAAGTGGACTAATTTCGATCGGGGCTCTGCGGATACGGCTCTGGTCAAAAGTAGTGCACTTTATAGGGAATAGGATGCCGTTTCAGACACGGCTTCTGTCATTTCCAGACAGGTCTCAGGTCTGTGCTGTGCTTGGCTTGGCTTTGACCAATGGGGTTGTCTCATGCTGTGGTGTATGAGAGACTGTTTGGTGTCGGGGCGGGAGAAGACTGGATATAGTTGGACATCAAATATAAATAGTGTTTCCCTACTGCACTGTACAGTACCAATAAGAAACAGACTGTATTACAGTAACGAACTGTAAAGAGGTATTTTCACTGGAGGAGTGGTGCTTTGATCTATAGACTAGGCCAAAGTTCAATTTAGAGGAAGATACCCGCGCTTAGTTATCGTTTGCGTGCGTACATTCCTGGTTGTGCGTGTGTGACCGTTTGAATAACTGAGCGTTCTGCTGTGTTCCGCATCTCCCAGGAGGAGAAGAGGAGGATGAAGGAGGAGATAGAGAGGAGGAGGGCGGAGGCGGCCGAGAAGAGACAGCAGATGGGGGTGGAGACTGTCGACGGAGAGGCCAAACCCTTCAAATGCTTCAGCCCCAGAGGATCCTCCCTCAAGGTCAGTCAACAACTTCTGACCTTTGACCTCTCAGTCACCTCCCTCTGTGTTGTCTATCTATGACCATGTTCGAATACTGTCACATAGATTTAACCCTGTCATCAATCTAGCAAGTACACTGCAGGGATCCTTAAAGCTACTCAAGTTGTAACAGTTGGCTCCCATATAATAGCTTGTACTTCTTAGTCTTTTTGGTGGCATAATCTCTACCTTATTTTACTTCACCTCATTCTAGTTTTACTGGGAACATTACGGCGTCATTGTTGTTGACAATAAGTGTCTCTGTTCTGTTGTCTTGCTACTGCGTACAAGGCATGGAAACTGGAAACTGGAAACGCCACAACTTATCACCATAAAGATAATATTTGTCATGGAGTAGTGTGTTTAATCAACTTATGTGAATAAACGCTCCAGTGTTGTGGAAATAAACTCCCATGCAGTGAATGTCCATGGGGGTTTTCACTGTTCTGCCAATGGAGAAAATCTAATTACTACAAGTTTAGCGAATACCCATCTCACAGGCTGGACTCACTGAAACCTGCCCTGAAATAGTCTTACTTTGTGTTTTATTGTTTTTTAAAATCATTTGAGGTAATAATCTATTTCCATTTGTTGTCGTTTGTGGTCTGGTCTGTTGGTCAATGTTAACATCCTTCCATTCCTCTCCACAGCTTTACTTTGTCATCATGTTCACTGTAGGTACAGCTGATGGTAGAAGTTGCCCATAGGTTACAGATCTAGGATCAGATTACCCTTCCCCATATCTAAACCTGAACCATTAGGAGGGAGGAATGTAAAACCAGACCCTAGATCAGTGTCTATGGGCAACGTTGTTCTATTCATAGCTAATGTGTGTGTGATGCATTGTTGTGAGGTTATACTCATTCCAGTGTCCGTGTTAACATTATTGTTTTACAGTGGATTGAGTTGTGTACCTTTTTTTGTTTGATTCAGACTTACACACACGTCATTTTAATAGTAGTTTGATTTATTTTAATTGAATCCTCCAGTGTGCTGTTCCTGTAGTTGTGACAACATTTCCTGTAGTTCCAGTGTAACGAAGACACAGGAGGACATACTCTGATCCTCTTGTACTATTCCAGAGTAGTGACGTTAGGATGCAACGTTCCAGAAGTATTCCAGAGTAGTGACGTTAGGATGCAACGTTCCAGATGTATTCCAGAGTAGTGGCGTTAGGATGCAACGTTCCAGATGTATTCCAGAGTAGTGGCGTTAGGATGCAACGTTCCAGAAGTATTCCAGAGTAGTGATGCTAGGATGCAACGTTCCAGAAGTATTCCAGAGTAGTGATGCTAGGATGCAACGTTCCAGAAGCTGCAAATGGGAGTCAACACAGTTGGCTAGATAAAGAGGGCTGCACCCTTCCAAGAACGTCAGACTCGGAGGATGCAGGAAACCGATTAGGTTAATAGGATTAGTGTACCCGCACTGGAATGGGAGCTCTTTAAAATGTGCTGCTTCAGCCTGAGAATGGGGTATTTCCTGTCGAGAGGAGTATTTTAGGAACACCCACATTCGGTAGCAGAGCTGAGCTAGAGACCAAGCAGGGTCCTTTTTTATTTCATTTTTTAGAGGGAGCAGGGATGGATGGTTGTTTTTTTTTTTTTTCAGGAACGCTCCCCCCAGCCCTGTTGTCGTATATCATAAACAGCAGTCGGAGCGAGGTTCCCACAGCGCAGGGTCTGAAAAAGGCCTGTGCTGCTCTGCTCGATGCTTTTCCTGGCTGGGTGACAGTAGCTGTAGCTAGTGTTGTGGAGAACAGAACAGTCAGTCACATTGTCTCGCTGGGCTAGGAAAGGCCCAGTCTAAACAGGGATGTAATGGGTCTGGTAAAAAAAAAAAGAGAAAGGTAGAACAGGAGAAAGGAGGAGAAGGAAGGTGATGCTGTGTTTGTGTGTGTGTGTGTGTGTGTGTGTGTGTGTGTGTGTGTGTGTGTGTGTGTGTGTGTGTGTGTGTGTGTGTGTGTGTGTGTGTGTGGCTACTGCCTAATAAATGGTGGATGCATAATTCACTGATCTGTCTACAGATTGGTGAAAGGGCAGAGTTTCTGAACAAGTCTGCACAGAAAAGGTGAACAGTCATTTCCATTTATTGTTTGAATCACAACCGGTGCTTTCAGTGTGAAGTCATACAGTTCAGTAATAAAATGACCCTTTGGCTAATTCTGTTGTTCTATGTTCTGAGCAGCACGGTGAAGACGTCTCACTCTCCTGTCGTCTCTAAGATTGACAACAGGCTGGAGCAGTACACCTCTGTTGCGCAGGTCAGAGGTTACGCATCAACACAAATCACCTGACTAGACCTACTGTTACCAATGAGCCCTATGAGAACAAAATGAGACATTTCTTTTCTCTCCTTTGTCGACATGGATCATTTCCCACTCTGAATCCAGCACTAACACCGTTTCCCATTCCCTTTTCTCTCTCTCGCTCTCTGTCTCTGTGTATACACACAGAACAAGGATATGCGGTCCCCACGCTCCGGTGCCGTGGACCTGCCAATGGTGACAGATGGGATACGTAACATCAAGACCATGTGGGAGAAAGGCAACGTGTTCAACTCGCCCGGGGGCGGCGGGGGCACGTACAAGGTGGGGACCGGATTAACAACGGGGACTCTGGAACTCCGTTTGGGAGCGGTTTGGGAGGAAGTCAGGACCGGGGAGGGGGGGGGGGGGGGGGCTGAGAGAGAGGAAGGGGCTCGTTTCACTGCCACTTCCTGTTCGTCCCCGATGACGAGCTGCCCAGGGCGTTCTGCTGAAGTTGAACTTTGTCCGTGTCTGTTCCCCCTCTCCACACAGGAAGCAGCTGGCATGAAGATAGGTGTGGCGGGCCGCATCAACGACTGGCTGAATAAAACCCCCGAGAGCAAAACGCCGGGAGGAAGGCCCGCGGTAGGTCGTCTCCACGGCAACCACTTACTGTACAGTGCTTTTGTCCTCTTTGCACTTCTTCATCTAATCCTTCATTGAGATGAACTACGTCTTTTTCAAGGGAGACAGCGAACAGACACTCATTACGAAACAGACTATATGTGTTCGGCCCCCAACTCTGTGTTGCTCCTGCACTTCGGCTGTAGTATAAGCGAGTATTCATCAGACCGGACTCGATATTAGGAAGGTGTCCTTAATGTTTTATACAGTATTTACTAATAGCTTTGAGAAGCGCTGTTTAGCTACCATGTCTTTTTTTGTATATGTATTAATAATTGCCTGCAAATAATGGTTGTAAGCAGTAGTGAGATGATGTGCCGTGTTGGGAGAAAATAGTCTAGCGTCACCCGGGGCATTTGAAATACAAATCATAGCAAAGTGGATGAGCTGTTGAGTTATAACCATGAAGTCATGAAGGGGGAAAAAAACACACAGCACTTAACAGCAGTCATTTATTTGTGTTGTAAAAGCACATATCACACATTGTCAGAGTACGTATTAGTTTTAATATGAAATGTGGCACGGTTCCTACCGTGGATCACATGCAGGTTATCAGAAGGACTTAGAGATTTAGTCAGACAGGCTGCTTCCCATGCTGGGCTGTGTGGATGCATTCCAACATACCAGTCATTCATCTCAAATGGCACCCTATTCCCTACGTAGTGCACTACTTTTGACCAGGGCCCATACTCAGCATTTATCCCATTATTTTACCCAAAAGACTCAGGTTTTTCTGTTTCTATCTACGCGGGCCTGGTACCCGTGTCTCACTGAGTCATGGCTATGGTGAACCTGCTTTAATTAAATGATGCAACGGTCGTTGATTCTGCTCGCCCCAAGTCTTTAGGCGGCAGGTAGCCTCATGGTCAAGAGTGTTGGGCCACTCGCCAAAATGTCACTGGCCTGAATCCCTGAGCTGACTAGGTGAAAAATCTGTTGATGTTCCCCTGAACAGGGAACTTAACCCTAATTGCTTCTGTAAGTCGTTCTTTCGATAAGAGTGTCTGCTAAATGACTCAAATGTAGTGTCACACTGATGATAACTCAAAAGACCTGGCATTAACATAAAACACTGACAACCCCGCTGGTGTGGGGGGTAAGTCTCAATGGAAAAGCGCTTGTAGAGTACTCCATAATGCTCTGATCAAAAATAGTGCATGGAATAAGTGTGCCATTTTGAATGCACTACAGTCCCTTAATCACTGTGGTCCCACTCCTGGACTATATTTCAACTTCAGACGGTGCTTATTTTAAGACGTTCAGGCACCCAGACCTGTTTTCGAATAGGTGCACAGTGTGAGGGGCAGCACTAGATATGAATGCAAACTTGCATACGGTAGCCACTGCCATAACCACTGTAGGAGTCATAGATCATGGTGACGTAGTGATACGCCATGTGGCCACTAGAGGGCCGTTGCCATGGTGACGCGGCGTTGAGAAGAAGTGGTGCAGAAGGTCAGGGCGTTGTGAGGTGTGTGTGTGGTGTGGCAGGTTATACGGGCCGGTAACATGATACCTGCTGCCGACCGCTATGAACCCCTGTAGTTTTGCACGGATGTTAAAAGTAACTGTCTCTTAAATCATTTTCGTAAAAGACTTGATTGATTGAATCGTGATCGCTCTCCGATATAGATTCTGATATGGGTGATTGACTTGCTCTCTGGGAACGTTCGCTCTGGTCTGCCTCTGCCTGCTGACAAATGTCTTGAAGTGACTGCAACACCTGTGTCTCCCTCTTGTGGTTAAACAGAGCATAACACAATTGCATTTCTGAAATAAATATTTTACTGACTGTCGCTCTTTCTTGTCTTCTTTCCTTTAGAAGCTTCTTCCATTCTTCAATCTGACTGTATCTCATTTCCTCTGCGAGATCAGCACCTCTCTGCCTGGTAGTCCTTCTCTCTTTCTTTTTTTCCCCTTCTTCCCCCCACTGGACTTCTCTTTCTGCCTCCTCTCCTCTCATCCCTTTTCTCAGCACCTCAGGTATTGTAAAGTAATACAACCCAACTGTTGACGCATTTCTGTTTCCTCAACTCAAATACTGCAGCCATTGTTGGAATTGCGTGACTTGAATATGAGTTGACGAGGACTACAGACATTGATGCACCCCCCCCCTCTTCCTTTTTCCATCCCTCCCGTCTCTCTCTGCAGGATCTGAAGCCAGGAGATGTGACTAACAAGAGAAGTCTCTGGGAAAACAAGGGCTCCTCCCCAGCCAAGGTAACCTGGCCCACCTGAACTCTTCCTAGTACACACACTCACACACAAACACTCTTAGAAGAAAAGTACTATCTAGATCCTTGAAGGGTTCTTCAGCTGTCCCAATAGGAGAACCCTTTGAAGAATCCGTTTTAATTCTAGGTAGAACCTATTTGGTTCCAGATAGAACCTTTTGGGGTTTTGGAAAGGTTTTTCCTATGGGGACAGCCGAAGAACCATTTTGGAACCCTTTTCTCGAAGAGTGTACACACACATACATAAACACACATACCTGAGTTTAGACCATGGCTAATGCCATGAAGAAAGGACACTGAACAGAAATATTAACGCAACATGTAAAAAGTGTTGTTCCCATGTTTCATGAATTGAAATAAAACATCCCAGAAATGTTCCATAGCAACAAAAAGCGTATTTCTCTCAAATGTTATCTCACAAATTTGTTTACATCGCTGCTAGCGAGTGTTTCTCCTTTGCCAAGATAATCCATCCACCTGACAGATGTGGCATATCAAGAAGCTGATTTAAACAGCATTATCATTCACACAGGTGCCCCTTGTGCTGGGGACAATAAAAGGCCACTCTAAAATGTGCAATTTTGTCACACAACACATTGCCACAGATGTCTCAAATTTTGAGGGAGCATACATTTGGCATGCTGACTGCAGGAATGCCCACCAGAGCTGTTACCAGAGAATTGAATGTTAATTTCTCTACCATCAGCCACCTTCGTCATTTTAGAGAATTTGGCAGTATGTCCAACTGGCCTCAACCGCAGACCACGTGTATGGCATTGTGTGGGTGAGCGGTTTGCTGATGTCAATGTCGCGAACAGACTGCCCCATGGGGGTGGTGGGGTTTATGGTATGGGCAGGCTTAAGCTACGGATGACTAACACAATTGCATTTTCTCAATGGCAATTTGAATGCACAGAAATACCGTGACGAGATCCTGAGGCCCTTTTAAAGTATCTGTGACTAACAGATGCATATCTGTATTCCCAGTCATGTGAAATCCATAGATTAGGGCATAATGAATTTATTTCAATTGACTGATTTCCTCATATGAAGTGTAACTCAGTAAAATCTTTTAAATTCCTGCTTGTTGCGTTTTATATTTTTGTTCAGTATAGTTACAGATATGCAAAAAGTTTGCAAAAATCCCCAAAATTACTGGAATTTGTACCATCATACTTTCTCACACAATTGTGTCCCAAATGGCACCCTACTCCCTACACAGAGCACTTTTTTTTTTTTTTTTTTTTTTTTATTTTTTTACTACAGCCCTATGGGTCTTGGTCTAAAGTAGTGCACTACATAGGGTGTAAGGTGCCAATTGGGACACACATACAGTATACTCCCCAGTACATTCACATGATGTCACACAACAACAGTACACCTAAAACTATACCTGGGGAGTGTTTTGAGGCCCTGTAGTATTCATCTGTTAGTTAATAATATCATATGATGTACATTTGCCAGCTAGGGGGATAACAACGGCTTGTTGCTTTGTCTTCTTTCTGTTTGAAGAGCTCTGAAGAAGAGCTCTCTTAGCTAGTTGACTTCACCGTTAACTAGTCTGGAAACCCTGGAGAGGTAAAGATGTTTTAAAGATGTCAACTTCGCTGCACTGATATTATCACTGGAATGACCTCAAGTCTACTACAATGTCAGGTCTTCTCTTTTTATTGGTAAAAATCACACTCAGGCCTGGTCCCAGATCTGTTTGTAGCAATGACAATAGGAGCTGGCAAGTCAGCACAAACAGATCTGGAACCAGCTGCACTGTTAAGGGCTTTGTGTTGTGCTATTGTTATTCTATAGGTAATTAGAGCCTCAAGTGCCTTTCACAAAACGTCTGTTCTATGTTTTTTTCCAGCCTCTCATTTCTATGCCTCTCTTGACACAGCAGCAGCCATGCTTCCTGTATAGTCCTTTCTACTTTGCTCTATATTTCAATTCATGTTGTTGTAGAAGTACACTTCATTTTACACAACTCTGGCCTTGCTAGCAGAAC
Source organism: Oncorhynchus gorbuscha (assembly GCF_021184085.1). Classification (NCBI taxonomy): domain Eukaryota; kingdom Metazoa; phylum Chordata; class Actinopteri; order Salmoniformes; family Salmonidae; genus Oncorhynchus; species Oncorhynchus gorbuscha. Next base: position 23,493,703 of record NC_060186.1, read on the forward strand.
CATTACTTGCTACTGTATGTGTGGGTCCTTTTAACCACATTCTGAACAGGCAATTGTAAGGACAGCTATCTCCAACCTCTACTGTGACCCTCGTAATACAGGACCCCATGGCGCTCCAATGACCACAGTGTTGGCTACAACCCCACCATGTGGCCTCCTGTTATTTACGAGGATAAAATTTCACTGATAAAAGACACCAATAATGATATTTATTTATGGAATGGCTCTAAATTTGGCCCCTGGAGCGGAGAGGCTTGTGAAATAGGCCTTGCTCTGCAGTCTCCCGATAGCTAAACACACAGACAGAGTATAGCAACCTGCCAGCAGTGCAGTCCAATGCTGTGGCGAGCCACATAGAGCTGGAGGGCCACTAGACTGCTGGTTAGTGCTGACGTAAACCAGGCGTGGAGCTGGGGAAGGTAGGGGGCTGGCGGTTATGAGCTGTGTTATTAACTAACCACACATTGTGGTGATGTCAGGAGAGCTGTATGAGGGGATAGGGGACGTAGGGGCCTGATGGACTTGGGATGAGTTCATGGAAGCGGGCGGGGTATCGGTGTTTGCGTCCAGAATGGCCCCGGTCAAAATTAGTGCACACTGTAGGGAATAGGATGGTATTTGCGACACAGACAGGACAGTGTTACCACAGGGAACTGTGGGAGATGTCGTCCACGAACCACCACGACCAGGCTGTACTGGATAGACTTAGCGTGGTTGTGTGTTTTTTTTTGTTGTAGATGCAGGGTTTGGATGTGTTGGGCAGGATGTTCCTGTTGTTTCCCAATTCCCCCGATTGGCTGGAATAATCTTCTTGGTTCGGGCAGGTAGCCTAGTGGTTAGGGCGTTGGACTAGTAACTGAAAGAAATCTGTTGTTCTGCCCCTGAACAAGTCAGTTAACCCACTGTTCCTATAATAATAATATAAATAATATGCCATTTAGCAGACGCTTTTATCCAAAGCGACTTACAGTCATGTGTGCATACATTCTATGTATGGGTGGTCCCGGGAATCGAACCCACTACCCTGGCGTTACAAGCGCCATGCTCTACCAACTGAGCTACAGAAGAGAATTTGTCCTTAACTGACTTGCCTACTAAAATAAATAAAATAAAATATATATATTTTTTTTAAATGCACTCTGTCTCAAACCTCTGTCTCAAACTGAAGGCCCTAAAAAGAATGGAAATCATTCTCAAATTAACATAAAACCTTCCTTATTAATGTAGAAGAGATCAATTTGGTCGAACCACAGCCTGAGATTGAAAGGTTCCAGTGCACACAGTATCTCTCAGGGTATGGCAGCATTGACTAAATGGACTGTTGAAGTGACTGCTACCTCGGATGACTTTCTCTCTGACTTTTCTCTCCATCTATCTTCTCTCAGGTGACTGGTAGAGGGGAGAATAAATCTGTTGCCAATGGTGAGTCCATTCTGTTACCATAACCAACATCGTTTTAAGCCTTATGCGGAGGTCAAAGTTGACTGACTGTGTGTGTATCTGTGCCCATCTTGTTTGGGCCTATGCATGTCTTTGTATCTACAATAGTCATAAGTCTGCTCTACTGACAATACACACCCAGAGTCAGTGAGGTTCAAGGGGACTGCTCCGTCTGAAAAAGGACAGGGAAAGGAGCCTGTTGTAAGTTATGACTATGTGGCCCGGCAGCACCCATAACTCCCTCCCTTCCTTCCCCAGCTCCCATAACTCCTTCCCTCCCTCCCTATAACCCCATCGCCCCTGGGACCTGGTGCCAGCTGTAAATCATCTCTGTTTGCTGTTTGGCTCTGGCAAATGGCGGTTTCAGATGCCACTTTCGCATTGTGTTCTATTTCCAAAGTGGCCTGTCCACCACGACTCTTTTGTCCCAGTAGAGAGAACTGGCCTTCAGGGATGTCGGACGTGTCTGTGAAATGTGCCACCCCCCCCACCCCCCCCCCATCCTCAACCCCCTCCTTACCCCGACATGGATACTATTGTTGGGGTCGGACCTTCCAGGCTGTGGACAAATTAACAGCTGTTGGGTTGACACACTACTAGCTCGTGTGGTGGAAGATTATCACGCCATACGCCTCATTTTGTCAGGGGCTAGCAGAGGAGGGACAAACGTAATGTAACAAGCTCACTTCACCATTCAGGCAAGGTGTGGTTCCATATTTGGTGCATTCTGAAAATCTCGACCCCAGACGATCTGTGTCTCTCTACTTTTTAATGGTGAATGTGGAAAAGTAGAGCGAGACGCTTGAAATAGCTACACATGTCCAACGTTTCTCGACACACACACACACACACACACCTTGTATTCACTCCCCCTCTTTGTTGTCGCTGAGAGAAGGGCAAATGGCAACATGGCAGGAGTCCGTTATTTAAATATCAGTAGAGACGGGTAGGCAGGCAGGGACCTCTGACACCACATCGAACAGCATGCAACAACCCCAGTCTCATGCAGAAAGGCCTGCTTGACTGTTTTTCCCCGAGGGCTCTAGTCATACTGCAAAGACTTAACACCAGATCAAGATTACTACCAAGACCGAGGTCTCTTTAGCTGGCTAAATTTGACTGACTGTGTGTGTAAAGGCATAATGGTTTTGTCCTTCGGCTAGACATCCTACACCTCTTTCTAATAGATACGGTAGTTAAGTAAAGGTGTATGTCAAAAGTATGTGTGGGTAGCTGGAAGGATGTGTGGGTCTAACCCATCTGAAATAGGTTAGAGGTTAGAGTATTCAACTCTTAGATTTTGACTGTAGCTCTGATAGACTTGTCTCTGTCCCTCAGCAGGTATGGGACACGAATGATACGAAGAGCTTCTTCTGAAGGCTGGTGGGGACCAAGACAACCCAAGACTCTTCCTTTTTCTATGTGAATTATACCAAAACAATATGACCACCACCCTGAGGGAACCCAAGGAATGGAGAGAAACAGGAGATTTTTATTTAATAACCACTGTACTGAAACAAATTAGCCACCATCTCGTATCTACAGTGTAGTGCCTGTTGCACAACGAATTTGCTATGATTTTACTTTCTCAACAAACAAAATAATATGCTGTGAAATTTGGATGTTTTATGGTATGGTGATTTTGTTTTATATGTAATAAGCAAAAACTTGCAGAAGAAAAAAATACTAATTGAGATTCGATGTATTTCCCATACGCTCTTCAGTACGTGTGTACTTTTGATATAGTAGAGAAATGTTTTTTATGAGGTTTCCAGTTCCACAATCATCTCCGTGTTCCAAAGAGAGATATCTACCATCGATGCTCTGTCCATGTCGTCCATCTCACTTCTTTTTTTATTTATATTTAAAGCAAAGCTTCACACGTGGCTATTTTATCCATGTTCACCAGTTCAGGAGAGAGATTATAAGCACTCCGTAGATTTGGCTTATTTCACTTTATTTTGTCTTACCAATAGTGCAACAACGGTCTGATGTGTTAGCACAGAAGTACACGTCGTTATGAATATTATACTGTATCTTCTATTACAGCTTTATACTCTAGATTTGTTCCGCTTTTGTACTCTAAAATTAAATGACTACCAACCGACAAGAGGCAATGAAAGGCAGTGCAAGCAACGAAAGGAAAGTTGTATATTAAGACGGCTTTTATAACGTTTATTATCCTCGTTTCAATTTATTTATGTTTTTCTTTTTCTTTTTTTAACGTGTTTTGTCACTGGCTGTTTTTGTGGCTTTTGTACCTGCTGTTTTGAATCTCTAAATTCACTTTGTTAACAACCCATAATGCAGCAGGTGTACTTAAGAGTTACATCCTCATTTTAGGGACTCTCTGACCCACAACATTCCCACACCACTAAGCACACCGCCGCCGGGCTTATTCGCATGCATGCTCCAATGGCTTCTATCCAGGATGTTAAGGACCTCCGCGTTGTCAGTGAGGTTGTCTGAATATAGCAGGCCAGATACACATTTTTACACCATGCCTGTACCTTGAGACGGCATCGGTTTTAAGCCGTATGCCGCCTTGCCATTTAAGCCCAAATCCCATGTACTAATAACTCTCGGACTCTGGAAGAAGGGAAAGTGCACATTTAGATGTGGACAATGATCGAGGGTTGAGTCAGTCAACAGAAGACACATTTTGACTCCAGACGACAATTGCACTTGACGCTTGTTTTGAGTTTTCTTAAAGTTGCATTTGCGTTATGTAAGATCGTGTTTCCAGCACAAATCCTTTACATCCAAAATGGTCTCAAGGCCTTGTTGTTGCAGGCACCGAATAAACTGTACCTTCCACTTTGCCAACTCAATTTGACTTCAGCTGTTTCTTCTTCTTTTACCGTTTCATTATTGAGGTTTATGTGTTTCACGTTTCGCTCATTCATTTTTGCATGACATGCTTTGTTGATATGGGTATTAAATAAAGGTTATCAGGGGCATTGAAAGATTGTTCTGTGTAAACCTTGACAATCACATCCCATGACTCCTTAGAACTACAAGCAATGGAGTCTGACCAAAATATATGACATTATTTTACATTGCTGTTATTTCATATTTTGGTAATTTAGCTTTTTATTTCAAACACCCTCATTTATTGTGTAGAGTTAACTATGCAAGGCACACTATCTGCAGTTTCAGATCAAACTTTGATGGTAGTTTTTCCTACAGAATAAATGTTCTGAAATATTTGTACCGCTGACTCAACAACTGCAATAAAGAGATATAAATTGTTCCAATTTGTCTAGTTTATTTTCCTCTTTCTCTCTTAACACTGAACTCACAATATCATTGGCTGCTTAGACCGTTCAACCTCTACCTATCTTGGAACTCGGAACCAAATTAATGTTAAGTCTGTGTGAGTATGACATTACATGACTATAGCTATTAGATCAGCCCCTGTCAAGTCGTTGTTCCTCCTTTACTAATGGTTGAGATATATACCAGGCTTTTCTCTAGCTCCAGCAATAGACTTCACTGCCCTAGCCAATCAGAGATAAGAGGTGGTGACATTGGTGGCAGGGCTGTATTATGGGAGCCTTAAGAGTCTCATTGAACTTGTCTGTTTCTGGATCTCAACGAATAAGACCGGCCCAGCACTACTTTACCATCTCTCTTCCCCGTGGGGTTTGGAGGTAAGGCTATTAACTGTGACCCCTGACTTGACTGTGATGGTAACACTTTACAGGGATGCATGCATGAATGCCTGCTCTGAGGCTGGACCTATGCCTCATAACCCGTGTCAATCCGGGCACTGGGGATGTGGAATAAATGTTCTCTGGGCAAGAGGGACCATATTTTTTTTTTTTTTTTTTGCATTCACAAATGCTGAACTAATACATTTCAGGCACTGCCAGAGAGAAAAGTTTGGATTCTGTTTGTTTTTTTTCCCCCCGTTTGTTTGATTTGCTTCTCATGGCTCAGACTGGACAGAGACAGACTGTCAGTGGGCGCTAAGCTCGTCCTCTGTAGGGGGAACTGGGTGTTAGCATGCTTTGGGCTTTGACTTAATGCTGAAAGCGGCACCCGCAACATTCCTGCCACTGTCAGACCGTGTTATTCCAGCGATCGAGCCAGGATCCAATACTGACCACACGCATTAAAGCAAAACACATTTAATTCCACAGGGAAACAAGTCTCGTCGCCTGTGAATTCTCGGTGGATTTCAGTTAATACGTTTTGAGACAGCTCTTTAAACAGATGGTCTATATTCTACTTCACCACCTCTCTTAGCTAGAGTTCTCTGTTGTAACCATTTGGGGGTCGGACTGGGACACTTGTCCTCAACTGAATTGAAAGTCTGTGTTAAAGAGCTACAATGTAGGCTAGCTACTTCAGTCCAAATGTATGTTATGCATAGGAGTGTGTCCCAAATACACGTCACATGAACTGACATGTAAGGTCAGACGGTGGGCACAGGAAGGGACAGAAAAGGGGTTAGGGAAGGAGGGAGGGAGGGATGGGTGAGGTGAGGGGTAATGGTTTTCTAAACCAGGTCTCTAGGGTTGCTTCAGTTTTACCTTCATGGCAAATATGGTCAATGTTAAGATTGACTCCCATCTCCTCTGATAGTTTCATAATGGGATCATCTTGGGAATGTAATGCATGTTGCTAAAAGCTGTGGAGTTGGTGGGTGTTGTATGTAAAAGCTCTAGATGGCTGGCCAACCCCTGTTGTCCAAAATAAGCTGGCCTTGACTGGCATGTTGTTCATTGATTTACTGTGTGTGTGAGTACGAGCACGCAGGCACTCAATAAGCTCAGCCAACTTCATTGTCTGGAAGAGCACCTAACACCTGCTGATGAACTGTGCTTTATCATGGTTAAAAATAACCCCTCTGAATATAAACGGAGTGACACTAGTTTTATGATCTGACGATTGGTCTTTCAAGCGGAAAGGTGTCATCTCAAATGATTCATCCACACAATAGCATTCTGACATTTGTTAGTTAAATATAGGACTATATAACCTCGGGAATCTGTTCCTGTCTGTAAAGGTAATGATAACCTTCACGTTGTCCCTAAAATGCCCCGAATGTGGTATGACAAGGCCATCAGCTTGAAAGAAGACGTTGGAGTTGAATTAAAGGGACAGTACATATCTGGGAGATATCTGCTATTCCTTAGCACATGTGCAACGTGTTCACCTTCTGTTTCTAGAATACATTTACATTTAAGTCATTTAGCAGACGCTCTTATCCAGAGCGACTTACAAATTGGTGCATTCACCTTATGACATCCAGTGGAACAGTCACTTTACAATAGTGCATCTAAAACTTAAGGGGGGGGGGTGAGAGGGATTACTTATCCTATCCTAGGTATAGAGTAAACACGTTTAGTGCACTGATTTACGATTGGGATGGCAGGGCAGTGGTTGTAAAGAATTAAATAAATAAAAATGGAATTTACTGTTATCTGTTTGCCTTAAACTAGAAATCTATAAACAAAGTATTGGAAAGTAACAGTGCATTTTAGTGCCTGTTGCAAAAATGCTTAAATGTGGCCCTCAAAGTGTCCATTGCAGTCCCAGTCCCAGTGTAATGGTTAGTGTGTTATCCAGACATCAGGTTATCCTGCCCATAGAGAAGAGAGGAGAGGCCCTCCATGCCAAGAGGAAATGGCTGAGGATTAGTCTTGGAGCTGTTTAGAGCTGAGGGCCTCGGGGCAGCCAGTGCCAGTGGTGAAAGAACACCACATACACTACTGTTCAAAAGTTTGGGGTCACTTAGAAATGTCCTTGTTTTTGAAAGAAAAGCACATTTTTTGTCCATTAAAATAACATCAAGTTGATCACAAATACAGTGTAGACATTGTTAATGTTGTAAATGACTATTGTAGCTGATTTTTTATGGAATATCTACATATGTGTACAGAGGCCCATTATCAGCAACCATCACTCCTGTGTTCCAATGGCACATTGTGTTAGCTAATCCAAGTTTATCATTTTAAAAGGCTAATTGATCATTAGAAAACCCTTTTGCGATTATGTTAGCACAGCTGAAAACTGTTGTCCTAATTAAAGAAGCAAGAAAACTGTGCCATTTTAGACACAGCTTTGTGTGGGGAGGAAAGATTCAAAGGGTTCGGTCTTTATCAAGTATTTCTGCAATCCATCCATGCATCCTGTCAGTTCACCAATCTACCCCCCCCCCCCCCCTGCGCTTATTTGTGTGAAACAGAAAACCTCAGTACTCTTGTCTCTCATGTCCAGGTAATCCAATCTAAACATGGCGGATGAAGAAAATGAGTAAGTGTAGCCTATTTATCTTTGTCATCTCAGAAACTATAGAAACGACAGCCAGTGTATCCAGTGATGAAAATGTTTTCCAAAACAATGTCTTCCAACAAAATGTCTCATGTTTTTTTGTTTGTTTTCTTTTCAGGGAGGAAGGTACAGTAAGACTTTGAGAATTTACTATTACTTTTTGACTGAACAAAATATGCTTCAAGCCACTGTACACTGAGTGTACAAAACATTAGGAACACCTGCTCTTTCCATGACATAGATTGACCAGGTGAATCCAGGTGAACACCTATGATCCTTAATTGATGTCCCCTATTAAATCCACTTCAATCCGTGTAGATGAAGGGACAGGTTAAAGAAGGATTTTTAAGCCTTGCGACAATTGTGTGTGCAAATTCACAGGGTGAATGGGCCAGACAAGATATTTTGAAACTGGGTATGGTAATAGGGGCCAGGCGCACCGGTTTGAGAATGTCAAGAACTGCAACACTGCAGTTTTTTTTCACGCTCAACAGTTTCCCGTGTGTATCAAAAATGGTCCACCGCCCAAAGGACATCCAGCCAACTTGACACAACTGTGGGAAGCATCCCTGTGGAACGCTTTCGACACCTTGTAGAGTCCATGCCCCGGCAAATTGAGGCTGCTCAGAGGGGAATAGGGGTTTACAACTCAATATTAGGAAGGTGTTCCTCATGTTTTGTACACTCAATTGCACATATAATGCTAAGATTGACTATATTAGCTATATTGCTGAGCTGACTTCACCTATGTCTGCGCAGTCGCAGAAACCCCCGCAGAGGAAGGTAAAAGCTTTGCATGGCTCCGTGCGTTACTTGGACATTGTTTGATGGAGCGCATGATAGATATACTGTAGCAAGTCTATTGTGCTTCTTGTGTCATTGTCAAAGCCTGTCATAGGCCATTCGTTACTGTTTACACTCAAATTCTCCGTGAATTTCAAAAAAGCATGCTTCGTGTACCTGATCAAAATACACGTTAAGTGAGATCTTTGTCACGTGAAATTTAAAATGCTATGTCTCCGTTTTGTCTGTCAAGATAAACATGTGGAATTTGCATATAATTTGTATACTGATTTCCTACCCTTCTGTCTCTGTGGTGTATGCTTACATCGACATCCAATTCATGAGTATGAGACTTATACCCTTTTCATGCGTCCATCTCCATATTCCATCCTATAGCTAGACAGTGTTGTTCACTCCAGAATGATTCTCAATGTTCTGACAAAGGGTTGCATGACATGTTTGTATGTACTGTATGCAAATCACGCTGAGACTGAATCAGATTTAAACATTTGGATCCAAGCTGATCCTTATGTATGAAAATGAGTTTCATACCAGTTTGATCGTGTAATAAACAGTTTGCCTTGATCTTATCGTAGAAGTGGCCCCGACGACAGAATTCTAAACCACAATCATTATTATCCTTAAACAATAGCTGACCCTAGGTCAGTGGTTAGGGCCAACTTCTGCCAACTCATTGCTTTATATAGATCCAATAATCAATCTTCTGTCCACTCATCAGTCGAGGTTGAAGTACCAGCAGAGGAAGGTAAAGCTTCCCATGTGCTGTGAACTGCATGGAAACAGGTCTATATATTATCAAGATACGCATAGTGTACAGCTAGAGATTCAGTTTTCTTCAGGGTTGAAATCATCTATATTCCTAGGTTATACATACCAGTTTCATAAAATGCATTGTAACATTTTGGCTCAAGTCACTGGTACCTTCATTTCAGATGGCATACAGTATTCCTATAGTTAGCGCTGCATTCATGATTTTGGCTGTATTAATAATGAACAAAACCATGCGCTTTTTCATATTTCTGATGTCCTTACAATAGAGGCTGCTCCTGCAGAGGAAGGTCATGATCTTCAATGCTTCATATGTAGAGATTCTGCATGCTAATACACATGTAATATACCCCACATACAAGTTATATACTGTATCCAAATATGTTACATTTATAATTACATTTAGAAAAATATTTTGGTATGTGCACAGTGGTTTTGTAGTCAATCAAGTTGAAAGCAGTTGTCTAGCAGATATATATATATATATATATATATATCATCTCTCCTCGTGGAGCAGCAAAATAATATTGGCTTCCTAATTAGAGCAAAGACTGTATTTCTCTCTGCCTTATTGTCTCTGCCTTAGCATAACAGTGGCTGACACTAAACAAACGTATGCTTTTAGCTATAACAGAACCTGCCCGAGAACCTGTAGAAGGTAAAGCTTTCCTTGGCTAATATTATTATTATTATTATTGGCTTACTACCAAAAAAGTGATCATCTTTATCAAAGGGATAGTTAAGTGATTTATCTGCAGTATATCTAAATATGTAAAACACCCTGAACTATCCCCTTTTCAAGTCATTTGCTTCACTCATTGCAAATTCACTAATCAACGACATGACTTTTACCACAGAACCTGCCTCCGCAGTTGTAGGTAAAACCGTGTCGTGGCTTGATATGCTTCTTGTTCTTGCACATTATTATTATGATTGAATCATAATAATAATTGATCCCCTTGCTAATCCTTCCCAACCGTTACCATAGAGACCACACTAGACCTAGAACCAGGTGACGCTTTCTTGCTTTTCACATTGAATATCACTGCTGCACGTTAGGATGCGCCCTAGCTACGGCATCATGATTATACTTTTCATTTCCGTCTTGCCAGAGAGAAGTGTTTAGAGTAAATCTGTCTTGTTTGCTTCAAGCTTTATTCACATACTAATATATCTTCATATTGAAGGTAAAGGCCATTTTTGCTTCACTTTACCTTCTTTAAGTCTTTTGCAGGCTCTGGTTCATCTAGTGGAACAACCACTAAATAGTGCATCTAAATTTTTGGGGGTGAGAAGGATTACTTTATCCATATTCCTTAAAGGTCTTTTAGTTTCTAGTATATATGTATATTTGTGCTAATAGTACACATACAATAATGCCAGTGAAGTAATCGAAGACAGATGAGCAATCGGCATTATATTAATGTAGCATACAGTACATACGTATTTTCACAACACTGACTGAGTTATTTTTATTTGTATATATATTATAATATATATTATTGTTCTCGACCTCATATTTTTTACACTCAACTGATCCACTCCTCGTTCTCTTAACCTTACAAAAGAGCCCACTGCAGTAGAAGGTCATTTTTATATTTTACCTCGACATTACGAAGTTTTCCCCTGCATAGATTATACCTTCTATCTGCAGTAGTAACATAATATATTAACTAGGCACGACAGCAGCATGCAGCTAATCTGTCCCACGGGTACTGTCAAAGCCGCAACAAAATATTTTTGCACATTAATTTTTGTAATTATTTGCTTCATGCTTTATTGATTCATTCATGTGTCCTTGCGACAGTGCCCCTGTTGTAGTAGGTAAAGCTTCTTGGCTTCATCTTACAAATATGTACAGTACATCGTCTCATATTCTATTATTCGCTTCACGCCTTCCTATCTTTGCTAATCAGTCTGATGATGCTTTTATCACAGAGCCGACCCCCCGCAGTAGTAGAAGATAAACGCGTTTCTTGGCTTCAAATTAACTTAGTTTGAGCTGCATTTGATATCCCAGATGTATGCATGTTATAAACTGTATTATAAACTGAGCCCTGAACCCTGAATGCTCATTGGCTAACTGCCGTGGTATATCAGACCGTATACCACAGGTATGACTAAACGTGTATTTTTAATGCTCTAATTATGTTGGTAACCAGTTTATAATAGCAATAAGACACCTTGGGGGGTTGTGGTATATTGCTAATATACCACGACTAAGGGCTGTGTCCAGGCACAGAACAGCCCTTAGCCGTGGTATATTGGCCATATGCCACACACCCTCTGGCCTTATTGCTTAAATAGCACACCTTTCACTGGTACCATTTGGGCCCCTTTAGCATACCCAGCGAACAAACGTATCATATTGATAACCCCCATTACTGATTCATATGTACTGATTCAATATCAATAGACATTTACAGCATCTGTTTTTACAACGTCATATTCTCACACGTCACTGATCCACATTTCAGTCTTATCGACTACTAAACGAATCCTTCTCATGTCCCTCACATAGAAACGCCTGCAGGAGAAGGTGCCTGTTAATACGTTGTTGTCTTGTACAGAATGCATGAAGTGTAGACCGATAACTATAGACTGTGACGGTCTGCTGTGAATGTTATTTTGTATTCCTTAGTATCTAATACTCTTGTGTTTGATTCCATTCCGCTGCCTGTCAGAACATTGAGCCATCACTATGTGATAATGCATTGGTTTTGGTTGCGTAATACACACTTTCATACAGTAGGTTTCAATAGATAAGACCTATCACTGAAATACCCTGCCGTAAATAATCCAATTTGTTACCATAAATGTGTGACTGTTCTGTTGAAAGCTCTGTGTGTATTCATCCCTTCGTTTTCTGTATGTTTTTCACCAACAGCCGGTGGAGAGACTCAAGGTGAGCGCTGTCTAGTTCTTTGTAACTATAGTTCTAGATCGAGTCTTGTTCTATGTAACTAGTCCTAGGTCTAGTCTTGTTCTATGTAACTAGTCCTAGGTCTAGTCTTGTTCTATGTAACTAGTCCTAGGTCTAGTCTTGTTCTATGTAACTAGTTCTGGGTATAGTTGTCAAGTTCACTGTATGTGTTTTGAGAATTTCAGAAAATCATGCGTCTCAGTCTAATAATATTGGATTGTTTTTGCTATAAAACAAGACCGTACATAAGTCACATGTAGATTTCGTTTTTAGAAGTTTTGAAGTTTTGAAAAACGTCTGTTGAAACATTTTCAAAGGTCTTTATGTTTTAAAATTATTTTCAAACCTTTTTCTAAATTTGGTTAAGAGTCATTTCAAAACATTTCAATTTTACCAATCAGATTTATATTGAGTTTGATCACTTCTTATTTCTACTTTGAATAAAATGTAATATAATATATCATATAATATATCATATATCATTGTGACTTACAGATTCCAAAGCCAAACCAAAGTAAGTGTTTGATTCTATTTCGGCCAATAACTTTCTCTTGTGGTTTGCCGTGTCACTGAATCAAAGTAATTGAATGGAGAGTATTTGATGGAATCATCTCTAATGTTTTTCAGAAGTTTTATGCCAAATGTTGCCCCTCCAAAGCTACCAGAGGGAGATGGTAAAGTCGATTTTGACGTGAGTAATGTAATCCTACCAGCAAGATCATCTGAATATAGCAATAAGAGTGCCCAACTCACTAATCACACTGTGTGTGTGTGTGCGTGTGCGTGTGTGTGTGCGGTTTACAGGACCTGCATAGGAAGCGTCAAGAGAAGGACATGGCTGAGCTGACCTCTCTGATTGAGTCTCACTTCGTCCAGAGGAAGAAAGATGAAGACGAGCTCATCAGTCTCGTCAACAGGATCGTAAGTCCTCTACTGTGGCACAGTTGGAGCTCACACACACACACTGCTGGAGCTCACACACACACACTGCTCACACACAGCTGGAGCTCACACACACACTGCTGGAGCTCACACACACACTGCTCACACACAGCTGGAGCTCACACACACACACTGCTCACACACAGCTGGAGCTCACACACACACACTGCTGGAGATCACACACACACACTGCTCACACACAGCTGGAGCTCACACACACACTGCTGGAGCTCAGACACACACACTGCTCACACACAGCTGGAGCTCACACACACACACTGCTCACACACTGCTGGAACACTACATGGGCGTGTTGGTGAACTGCACACGTAATGAGTGAATTTGCAAGCCTGACGTTCTGGCTGGCTTCCATAGCTTAAGCCCAGGCTCAGTGTGCCAACATAATCTTGACGTACACAGACGAATCAAGTTGGATACCTTATCTGTGTGTGTGTGTGTGTGTGTGTGTGTGTGTGTGTGTGTGTGTGTGTGTGTGTGTGTGTGTGTGTGTGTGTGTGTGTGTGTGTGTGTGTGTGTGTGTGTGTGTGTGTGTGTGTGTGTGTGTGTGTGTGTGTGTGTGTGTGTGTGTGTGTGCAGGAGAAGCGTCGTACCGAGAGGGCAGAGCAGCAGAGGATTCGTGCTGAGCAAGAGAAAGAGAGACAGGCCCGTCTCGCCGTGAGTCTCTCATTGTGTAATGTTTCCATTGTGATATCAATGCCAACTGCGGCCCAAGTTGTTTTCTTCTCTTGTTTAACCTTCTGTTTTTCACTCCCCGACACAGGAAGAGAAAGAGAGGAGGGAGCAAGATGAACAGCGTAGGAAGCAAGATGATGACGCTAAGAAGAAGAAGGCCCTCACTTCCATGACTCACACCTACGGTGGCATCCAACAGAAGGTCAGCGCTAGCACCAACACTCACTCGGTCTCTCTCACGATTACAACATTCGCATCAGATTTGCTGCCCCCTCGTGGTTATCTTGACACTTGCGTGCCCTCTCGCTGTGCTGCGGTGATGTCCATCCACAGCAAGAGGGCAAGAAGGGAGCCAAGAAGCAGACGGAGAGAGAAAAGAAGAAGAAGATTCTGGCTGACAGAAGGAAGGCTCTGATCATCGACCATCTCAACGAGGACAAACTCAAGTATGATGTATTTAATTACCCCAAAATACTCACGGGTCCATGGCTGAATCCCAAATGGCACCCGGGCTCTGGTCAAAAGTTATGCACTTTTCAGGGACACACGTTGAAAGCTCTATTTCATTGTTGAAATGATCTACTGTACATAAATACATATGGTTGCTTAGAAAGTCTCCTGTGAAAGAGAGACCAAAAGTAGAACCGCATGCGCTGACTGAACACTGGCTTCCCATTGGTTGTCATCCTGCAGGGAGAAGGCCAATGAGCTGTGGCAGTGGATGATGGAGTTGGAGGCGGAGAAGTTTGACCTCAGCGAGAAACTGAAGAAGCAGAAATACGACGTAAGGGTTCTCACTCAGGTCCAAGCTATGGTGATAATACCCGTGGCTGTACTGTGCATTGTTATCCACAGGGAAAGAACAAGATCACTGGTCGTGCCCAATGACATGACAGCATAGTACGGTGATGATTGCAAGATTGTGATATTTTACCTCAAATGGGTCTGGGTCTTTTTCTTGTGTCCTGACCTCCACATCATCTCCTCTGAACTCCTTATCATCTCCTCTGTCATCCAATGACTGCATACCACAGGAGGCTGGTGAGGGGAGGACTGTTCATAACAAATCATGGGAGTGAAATGAGAATAAATGTACTTACTACAACAGTGATAGGGTTGTCTCACCTACCTTAAAATGAATGCACTGACTGTGTACGTCTCTCTGGATAAGAGGGTCTGCTAAATGACTCAAGTGTTACTGTGAAATGAATGGTATCAAGCACATGGAAACCACGTGTTTGATACCATTCCATTTATTCCGTTCCAGCCATTCCTATATGCCGGTCCTCCCCAAAGAAGGTGCCACCAGCCGCCTGTGCTCTATACCAAAGCATTATACGTGTCCCTTAACATTCTGTAAATGGAGTCCATTTCACTGAAAGTAACTTACACTCATGAAATACAAAGCAGTTGAAATATATACATGGGTAACAAGCCACATCCCCTATTCTGAAACTGGTGGTGTTAATCCTACTCCCTACGAGGGGCGCAGCTGTCTAAATCTCTGACTTGCTTCCAGATGAATGTTCTCCAGACCCGAATCAATGAGCAGCAGAAGTTGTGAGTAATGGGCTGTGGGGGCGTCAACCTCACTGTTGTGTAGTCCGCTGTCAGTCGTTGTTGTCAGAGTGAGCGTTGTTTATTTTACACTCGGGGCTCAGGGAAGCTCAACCGGGCGACCGGGTCAGGTCAGGTGGTGGACCACAGGTGAACCACAGGTGAACCACACGCTCCTCAGACAGGTGGTGGTGCAGCCAGGCCATGGCTCCAAACTGCAGGATCCCAGGTTTCCCTACAGGTGTCAGTCAGTGTGTTGTCTCAGTGCTTAGGCAGCCTCCACTGTGTGTCCCTTCACAGATCAATCAGCTTCTGGCCCGTGTCCAGGACCACCAGAGGTAAGTACCCAGAGCCACACTGGTCAGTTTCCCCTCTATTTAAAAGAGCTTGGGGAGCCTAAACCAACCAAGCAATTATATTGAATGCTACTCATTCAAAACTAAAATAAAAGCCCAGTGTTGGAGTACTATCAAGACATTCAGGGGTGTCTCAAAAGTCTGAAGTGGCTTCCTCTCTTTGTCTCCTCTCGTTAATCTGTATTGATCTGAAGACACAGGGTGTGTGAAAGCAACCTTTCCTGCTTTTATTCTCATCAGTGCAGACGAAGGAAAGGAGACAAGGTGAAGGAGCTACTTTAGACCATTGAGATACACCAATTGTCCCTCACCCATTCACTGTTCACTGTCTTAACCCCAAGGCCTTTTAAAGTCACATGATCCTGCTTGAAGAGAACTAGCTGGGCGCATATGATTCAACCTGGGAGAAAACATTAGGATCGTAGTGCTGCATCCTAATTTGACCAGTCTTTTGAGTGGCTCCTTCCATTCCATCCATCCCTCTTCATTCATCTAGAATAGACCCCAGTAGTCTGGGAAGATCGTGATCCTAATCAGCAGCCTACTATTGGCCTCAGAACATTGTGTCATCATCAAAATTGACAGTAGATTAGATTCTCTGTAGGCTAAGAAACTTAGTTAAATTGTATGTATTGCAGTGCATACAATATGTAATGCCTCCAAAAAATGACCTCTGGAAAAAAAATATGTAAGTTAAAGTACAGAATCCAAGATGTCTGGGTTGACTCCTGTCCACTATCTGAAGTCTCACTGTTTTCTGATGGTAAGTTGAATTTTACAGATAGACTGGCTGGCTATAGCTTTTTAACTCATATGTCAGACTTTAGGAATGATAGATTGATAGCCTATGATAAATTATACATTTAAATGGTGCATTGTGGGTGAAATTCTAACTTCCAATTCAGTCAAATGTTCACTTAGTCATGCACTGATGTCAATGGGAAACTACGAGAAAATGAAAGCTAGGATTTGACCCAAAGAGAACATCACGGTAAGACCGCTGAAGATAGGACACGATCGCCATGTCATTTATTAATTCATCCTCGTCCTTCACTAACCCCTGTTGGTGAAAGTTCTATGTTCCCTTTCATCCTGTGACGCATGCCAACTCTCACAGAACTGTCTCTGTTTCCATTCCCATCTCCCCTCTCCCCAATTTCATGCATCAGTCTATCTATCTCTGACTCATTCTTTCAAAACTCAACTCTCTCTCTGCTCCTGTAATCATTATAGAAAACGTCGAGGATAGATATGCTGAAGATGTTGCTGGTAGAACCTTTGAATGGCCTCCATATACATGTCCTCAATATTTAAAATGTTTTGTTGGTCATATGTATTCACCTACATTAGCATAATAATCACTTGTACTATTCCTTTTAGCTCTTAGTATAACTACATGTATTGTTCTTAAGTATATCAATATAATAGCGCCACCTACTGGTCAGATAGAAACAGTGACAGAGGTGTTTGACTGGTCTGTCTACGCTGTGTGGTTTCACAGTGCCAAGGGCAGAGGCAAGGCCAAGGCGGTCAGGAGGTAATGAGACCTGGCAGGATGAAGTCTCCAGGACTGGGACGCCAGACGATGACGGAAGATTGTTTTGTTGTTCTTCTTGTTATCAGTGCGCATGCAAATTACTATGGAAATGTGCTGTTGTCACGGTCACTGTTTGCTGTGCATGAGGCTAGAAACAATAAAAAGATGTTTGCTCTTGATTGTGTCTGATTTAATTTCAAAGAAAAATAATGAAAAGTTTGAGGCCGAAACAAAATATACACGACTGGTGCTACCCATATGAAAATGCACGCAAGTCGCTTTGGATAAATGTGTCTGCCAATTTGTATATATTATTATATAATGTACAATACTGTGGCTCCAGTAGCGCTGACGCTTTCGTCTCAATTCCCTGGGGGTGGTGAATTCAAATCTATCTTCCTTCTCTCCCTCCACCTCCGGCTGATAACTTAACATAACGTAAAGCGTTTCGAGCATCTGGGGAAAGCGTTATATAAATCCAATCAATTGGTATTATTAGACTTGGCAACAAGTGATTGAAATAAATACATCTATCTGTTAACCAGACGTATAATACCACAGTACAACATAACACATAATAGTGCAATCCCTTACAGAAAGAACACGACTTCACGTGTAGAAAATCACGATTTCACATAAGACATTTCACTTGACAACGTGCTTTAGGGACATTTCACGTGATGTTTCACATGTGAAATCGGGTTTTTGGAACACTGCACATGTGCAAACAGAAATGATACACAATGCTTTTATCATAGTGTTTTCGATTTACATATTTGACACACATGATTATATTGTGTGTGTTTATTTCTACAGTTATTAATAATCATTTTGTCCTCACCTGGGATTTGAACGGCATTCCGATCGTCCTGTTACCCCCACCATGTCTGTGTCAAAAACTGATGTCACCTGTATTCCTACACTGGACTTATCTCATTTTTGTTCAAAATAACATTCAAAAACTGCATGTATCATAGTGATTCAGGAGTAACACTGAAATAGAATAGTATGCCCCATCAACATTAGATATATATACAGAAAACCCTCAAATGACTGAAATACCTCAATTAAATCAATGATGTGAAAATACACAGATTAAATGATAACTAAAATAGCAGTGCACCTGGCACTCTTTTGCTAAGTGCATAGGTAATGAATGAGTAGGGGAATACTACAGACTTTGTGGCACAGCAGAAATATCATCACACCTCAAATCCTAGGTCATATTTTAGCTGAACAGCGAACCACTCACTTTAAAACCACCATACCTTTTCATTACTTTACTTATAAATAGTTTGGGATGGTTTGGGACCATTACGTGATGTCCTGACAACTGGTAAAACACATGCCTTGAGAACATCTCACAAACATCCTAATATGGTCTTCACCCTTAAAGGAAAAACCACATGAATTTCACGAGATCGCATGTGATCATATGTGAAGTTAACGTGATAACATGGCACTATGTAAAGCAAAATGTGAAAACATGAAACAACAAATGACAACATGTAAGCACGTGTGAAAACATGATCTCATGTGATGTTCCAAAAATAAGTTTGCAAATGATTTCAAATTATTTCAAATGTGAAATTTCACTTGCACATGATTTCACATGTGAAATGTTCCAAAAAACACATTTTCACATATGAAATGTTACACACGCTTTCACGTGATATTTCACCTATGAAATCATTTGGGATTTCCATAAGGGGAACACCAGAAACCTGAATTTCCTGCTACACCACCAGCTCTGTGGCCATGACAGAAATCGGCCACAGATTTATTGTCAAGAATACATTTTTGCACTGCTAGAAGTTGCACAGAATCAAGTCAATAATTGTGCGATTTATGGCCGAGCCAGTCTCCAGATCTCAACCCCATAGAAAATCTTTGGAGGGAGTTGAAAGTCCGTGTTGCCCAGCAACAGCCCCAAAACATCACTGCTCTAGAGGAGATCTGCATGGAGGAATGGGCCAAAATACCAGCAACAGTGTGTGAAAACCTTGTGAAGACTTACAGAAAACGTTTGACCTCTGTCATTGCCAACAAAGGGTATATAACAAAGTATTGAGATAAACTTTTGTTATTGACCAAAACTTATTTTCCACCATAATTTGCAAATAAATAAATTAAAAATCCTACAATGTGATTTTCTGGATTTTTTCTCCCTCATTTTGTCTGTCATAGTTGATGTGTACCTATGATGAAAATTACAGGCCTCTCTCATCTTTTTAAGTGGGAGAACTTGCACAATTGGTGGCTGACTAAATACTTTATTTTTGCCCCACTGTATATCCACACACTCTCAAAAATAAGAGTATGGTTACGGTACAATGTTGTTCCCTGGTTTACAAAAAGGTCAAAGGTACATGATACTGGTCGGTACCTTTTAAGGTACATGTGCGGATAATCTAGTAAAATGGTTAAAACAATATTTACTCAGGGCCTCCTGAGTGGCGCAGTGGTCTAAAACACTGCATTGTTGTGTCACTAGAGATTCTGGTTCAAGTCCACGCTCTGTCGCAGCTGGCTGTGACCGGGAGACCCATGGGGCAGTGCACAATTGACCCAGTGTTGTCTGAGTTTGGTCGGCAGGAATGATCTCATCCCATTGAGCACTAGTTACTCCTGTGGTGGGCCATGCACAAAGCATGCTGATAGTTGCCAAGTGTATGGTGTTTCCTCTGACACATTGGTGTGGCTGGCCCAGAGGCTGGAGTGTGTTTTGGAAGGCTCTCAACCTTTGCCTCTCCCGAGTCAGTACGGGAGTTGCAGCGATGGGACAATACTGTTGGATGCCACGAATAAGGGGTACAAATAAAACACAAATATGATTTTGCCAATATATTCAATCATTACTGCGGTTTGAAATGTAGGTGGGGCAATGTGCTGGCGGGGGCTCATTATCATATGTTGAGCAATTTGATATATTTGTGCCAACCGTCAGTGGAAATGTTGTACCAGTTTCAGTGATTTATCATTGTGTTGATGATGGTTGAGCCCCTCTTTTGACACTTTCAATTCTGCAGTCTCTGTAAGAACAGCTGACAGTCAAGAGCTGCGCTGTTAAGGAGTTACTGTGCCTTTCCAGTAGCATAATGGCAGCTGGTTCATAGAAAGTTACATTGTCAATAACTTACTGGCAGCTAGCTGCAGATGGGTTATTGTAAGATTCACAGTAACTTACTGTCGCTAATCTGTCACACTCACTGACCTAGTGGTCTGGTAGGAAAGTGGGTATTACAATGGCATGGTGACTAGCTAAAAATGAAATATCGTATGTCTCTTTGGCATCACATGCACTCATGTTAGCTTTTAATAAGACTGGATAAGCGACAGTGTATAAACTCAGTGTTTATGAACAGAATACAACAGACCACATGAACTGGGACTACATTCCCTCTCCTGGGAGACCAAAGAGAGCTAGTTGAAAGCCATGTCTGCAATATTCTGCCACTGCTACAGTATGCTGCCAATCAGCAAGTGTTTGTCATGTTGTCAACAGGAAGTCAGTGAATACACAGTGGGTTACTAGCATGTATTGCTAGTGAAAGCAAGTTGCCTGTAGGCTACTGACAATGTTTTGCCAGTTAGTTATTGTGAATCTTACAATAACTTACTGACAAATGGTTTTCAGATAAGACATGAAAATTCAGAGCAATTTCTGGCAACAAAATGCACACTAACCTCTTTGCAGTGCAGGTCATTACACGTTCTCTTACAAAGTTTGCAGGGCAGACAATGTTAGAGGTGCTCAACTTGATATGGCATAACCATCAAACATTTAAACTTCTACTGATGGTTGCCACAAATACATATATTATATATATTTGACCATGCAACCCAAATATGCAAGTGACCCCTACAATGAAATTCTCCCATCTATCAAAGCACAATGATTGTACCTTATATTCAAAATTTTGGGTGGGAAAAATGTCCCATTATACCTGCAAGGTACCAAACTGTACCATGTGAGATCATATGTGTACCTGTGAAGATTACATTTTGAGTTTTTTGTACCTTGTGGAACAACACTGTTCCCTAACCACAGCCTTATTCTTTGAGTATGTTAATAGATATTCCAATCAATAGGTACAGATGTGGTGGAACTGCAGAAACATTGATGCACTCAACCAAGAGGTTCCAAATTCAAATCCCATAAGCATTCAAGTATGCTCAATACCAAATGTCCTTGAGCACTGCACGATTTACATTGATGTTATGTTGGTTGTGATAATTGGACAATTAATGACTTCATTCTGGGCAGAGTTTAGAAAAACTCCAGAAATGTATTCTTGCAAATAAAATCGGTCACCATGGCTCTTTCAGGCTCATAGACATAGTGATGAAGCAGGGCATTTCAGGTGTAGTCACAATACATTGGTTTTACAATAATTGAAATCAGAATACAGCCGCATACTGTCATTTTATTAGAAATAACACCTTCAAGTTGTTCGACAAATAGGCAAAGTGCAACACATTTTTCGTGCCAATATACACTGAGTTTTCAAAACATTAAGAACACCTGCTCTTTCCATGACATAGACTGACCAGGTGAAAGATATGATCCCTTATTGATGTCTCTTGTTAAATCCACTTCAACCAGTGTAGATGAAGAGGACAAGACAGGTTAACAAAGGAGACATGAGACATGGCTTGTGTATGAGTGCCCTTCAGAGGGTGAATGGGCAAGAGGAAATAGTTAAGTTCCTTTGAACAAGGTATGGTAGAAGGTGCCAGGCGCACCGGTTTGAGTCAAGAACTGCAACCCTGCTGGGTTCCACACCTGTGTGTATCAAGAATGGTTCACCACCCAAAGGACATCCAGCCAACTTGACACAACTGTGGGGAGCATTGGAGTCAACATGGGCCAGCATCACTAAGTCCATGCCCTGACGAATTGAGACTGTTCTGAGGGCAAAGGGGGGGGGGGGCTGCAACTCAATATTAGGAAGGTGTTCCGAATGTTTTGTATACTCCGTGTATGCATAGTCAATCTCCCATAGGTCCACAGACCTGGTGGTGCAGCACAAACTTCAGTTAATTATCAACCAAAAAGTTGTGAGTTCAAATCCCAGGTGAGGTTGATTCCCAAGTAATAAGCATACTGCCCTTTAATGTTAACACTTTCACTTAGCAGTAAAAAAATCTCTGGAGCAAACCAGGAACTGTTTAATTTCAATGTCAATGCTTTTTAAAGCAAAAATATTCTCAATGACATTTGACACTTGGGTTTTTACATGCGAAAATGTTCATGGTATCACATTCACATTTTGCATCCCCATGTTGTCACATGTATTTAACATGAGATCATGTTTTCACATGTGCTGACGTTGTCACATGGTCACGTGTAGTTTCCTGTTATCACGTCACTTCGTAGGTTGTCACGTTATGACATTAACTTCAGATAAAAATCGCATGAGATCACATGTGAAATTCCTGTGTTTTTTCACGTAAGGGATGCACCACATATTGCCCCGCACATTGTAGACATAAAATTACATAGTAAGCGGCACCAGTGCTTTTGACATTAGAACTTAAAATACATTTAACAAATAAAGATATTCAGGGTTACAGTATATTTTGGAGTGTTATACATTTTCATAAACAATGTGGGATGGCAGTATCAAATTCACGGGAACTGGAGAGGGTTTGAAACTGAGGTTTGAGTTTCAGCTTTGATTTAGGCTACAGAAAGAACGATCCATCAATCTCTCCCTGTTGTGTTACACACGGACAGCTGAAGATAGGACAAGGTTGGCCTTCAAACATTCTTGGTTATAACTACACAGTACAGATATGTCTTAATGAGGTATCGGTTTCTTACACAGGTGAGCGATGATATGTATTTAGCCTTAACATAGCTGTGAGCCAGTACCATGTATCAACACACTTCCATGAACCGCAACAGTGCACTTTAATATTGGCAAATCCCAAGTCTTCCAGACATGATGAGTAGATTACAGATTGACTTCAGTGGAGTTCTCCTCCTTACCATAGATGAGTCTCTCTGATCTCAGCAATGACCTGACAGGCCTTCTGCAGAGCCTGTGGACACACAATGAGATACACTTGACTATGAAGCTTGTTGTGAATAATTCTACCTTTAGTGGTTGCTTTTTAAAAAATCTGTGTGTCAATCCTCTCTGTTCATGGTTAAGGTACCAACCTCTAGCATGTCTGCAGCCTCCTTGCGTCTCTGGGCCATGTCCTCAGACTCAGTGAGGAGGTCGTTGAGAAGACCAGACTTATAGAGCTGACCCACCAGCTCACTCTGCAGACTGTCCTTCACATGGTTCACCAGGAAGTGCATCACTGCCTTGGGCACGCTATTGTACGGAAGAGGGAGGGAGGGAGAAAGAGAGAGGGAGAGTGGTTGGGTTCAATGCATTCAGTTGTGCAACTGACTAGGTATCCTCTTTCCCAAAGAGAGAGGGACAGCGTCAGAAAGCACCTGTCTTGGATGTTTTTCCGAACGATGAGAAAGTAGGACTTGATGAGTCTCTCGATGACCACAGTCACGCTGCTCCCGAGAAGACAACTTCCTGGCAACGGAAACAGGCTGCGGGAGGAGCAACAGCATCAGCCAATCACTGAAGAGTCCCACACAGCATTTTGAAATTGAATAACTTTATTATTTGCTCACCACATCCAGAAGGTTGACAGCAAGACCCTAATGAGGGCTGGAGGGGCCAGAGGTGGAGGCCCCCTCGTCCCCTTTCTTCAGCATGCCTCTCCAGTTCCCTGTCCCTTCCTGGTCCCCCTGGGGCCCTGCTCCGGGAGCCTGAGGTTACACACACAACACAAACAATCAGATGTAAAGCCATTTTCTTACAGCAACTTGTGCCTCAAGGTGCTTTGCAGAATCACAATGCAAACCAATCTATTTAATTCAGAGCCAAACTCAAACTCACAGAGAGGGAGAAGGCAGAGAGGACATTGTTAAGAGAGGGCATGAGGACTGGGGAGCAGACTGAGTAGGGCACAGCAGGAAGCACGGAGCATGTCCATCTCATGCCCCACCTTGGCACCCTCCGCGTCCACAGAGGCAGGGGGCTCGGTAGGAATGGGAAGCTGGCCGACTGGACCATTAACTACTGACTAAAAGGAAGAGAAGAGAGGAGGAATGAGAAGGGACTTGTGAAGTCAGGAGAGTAAAGAAAAAAAGACCAGAGACAATTGGTATTATATTGCGTTTAAAGAGAGCTGGAGAGATTGATCTTGGGAGCCATTTTATTTGGAGTATTATAGAAGAGATTCAGAGTATGGTGGTTAGTTAGTTACCTTATCCCTGGGGACTGCAGTGGGCAGCTCTCTCATTCGGTTTCTCCTCGACTCCTACAGGACAGACAGCACAGAAGAAGGTTGCATCCCTTTTACAACACACAATGTCCTCTGTTGCTCAGTTGATTCCCAGTACCACCCATATGTAAAATGTAAACGTGCATGACTAAGTCGCTTTGGCTTAAAGCGTCTACTAAATGGCAATCATCATGTTATTTTTACATCCCAACTACTATCCTACAGAATTCATGTCAACAGAAAAGGTTGTCACCTCTATGTTGTTGTTCATGACCCCACAGGCATCAGCAAAGTCAGGGTGTTTGTTGTTGACGTAAGTCAGCTCAATGGCCATCAGATTATGCACCTGGAACAGGAGAGTTCTATGTGATGTGATACAATAACCTGATGCAGTTGGCATACAAATAATCCACGTGCAGATTACACCGATTGAACCTGAATTTACCATCTCATTGGTGATAGGCAGCCTTTTCCTGAGCAGAGAGGTGACCACTTCTACTATGGGATCATGGAGCTTTGGAAATCTCAACAACTCCTATGGAAAACACACAGGCATCAGGTGTGTGTGTGTGTGTGTGTGTGTGTGTGTGTGTGTGTGTGTGTGTGTGTGTGCGCATAGACGTGTTTATCTATACTTGTGGGGACTAGAAGTCCCCACAAGAATAGTAAACAAACAAAATCTAGGGCCATTTTAAATGCTCTTCCTAGGGGGTTTAGGGTTAAAGTTAGAGAATTAGGGTTCGTTTTAGAGTTAGGAGCTCGGGCTAGGTTTAGAGTTATGGTTAGGTTTTTGGGTTAGTTCAGTGCTTCTCAATTATTTTCTGTTACGCTCCCCCTAGGAAGAAGTAAACATTTTGCGCCCCCCAACTCGCCACCGCGACTGTAAATAGTATCATTTGTCTATATAATTGTTATAAGTACACTTCTGCATAACATTGTATCCTTATTAACATTAAAGAAAAGAAAAAAAGACAAAAATAAAGAAATATAGATCAACTTTGTCACGACTTCCGCCGAGGTTGGCTCCCCTGCCCGTTCGGGCTGTGCTCGGCAGTCGTCGTCACCGTCCTATTAGCCACTACCGATCCCTTTTCGGTTATCTGTTGGTTTTGTCTGATTGTTTTCACCTGTGTGTTAGTTAATTAGTATCTGTATATAATGTAGGTTGTCCCGCCCTTGTTTTGTGCGGGATTGTTTGTTTTTGTCATTTCGTTTCGGCTGTCGGTGTTTTTGTGTTTTATTTCTCCAGTTGGTCTGTTATTTCCTGTTTTGGATATTTTTCACCCTGTTTTTCACAACCTTGGGTTGTCCGTGTTAATTGTTGTTCACCGGAGAATAAGCCTCTATTCATGATTTGCTCTCTGCGCCTGATTCCACCCACCTTGACTAGTCGTGACAAACTTACAACAAAGAATAACTTTATTAACATTGTTTTTTAGGCTGTAACAGAAAATACTTCAAGTGCATCCATTTGTCTGAAATATTAAAAAAGAAAATTCAATTCTTAATTTAAACTGTAATTATTTTTTGACCATTTGATACTGAAAAATAAAATATAATCAATAAATAATAATAAATTCAAATTGATCAGCAACATTAACTCAGGAGCACAATATATGAAACACATTGACCTATAAAACAAAAATGAATAAAACAATTTCTGCTGATTTTTAAAAATCAAAATGAGGAAGTCAGGATTAATGGCTGCAATGAGCACGTTTTGTAGAGCACAGCTTTTCAAAGCGAGGTTCGAAGCATGATACTGCAACTCTCAGCTCCTGCTCAATGTTTAGCTGGGACCTGCACTTGGTCTTCAGTGCAGCAACAGCAGAGAAGCCAGTCTCACAAAGATAAGATGTTGCAAAAGGAAGAAGAATGCCCATGGCCCTCTGCCCTAAGAGTGGATACTGCCTCTCTACACTCAGACAGAATTCACTCAGTGTCTGTGATGTGAACCTCAGTCTCAATGTGGAGTCAGACGTCATATCAATGAACTGGTCCTCTTCTGCAGAGCTGAAACCAGTTGGAGCTGGTGCATTGAAAGGATCTCTAACCCAGTCATATTGGGAACTGGTCCTCCTCTGCAGAGCTGAAACCAGTTGGAGCTGGTGCATTGAAAGGATCTCTCACCCAGTCATAATGGGAACTGGTCTTCCTCTGCAGAGCTGAAACCAGTTGGAGCTGGTGCATTGAAAGGATCTCTCACCCAGTCATAATGGCAACTGGTCCTTCTCTGCAGAGCTGAAACCAGTTGGAGCTGGTGCATTGAAAGGATCTCTCACCCAGTCATAATGGGAACTGGTCCTCCTCTGCAGAGCTGAAACCAGTTGGAGCTGGTGCATTGAAAGGATCTCTCACCCAGTCATATTGGGAACTGGTCCTCCTCTGCAGAGCTGAAACCAGTTGGAGCTGGTGCATTGAAAGGATCTCTCACCCAGTCATAATGGGAACTGCTTTCAGGGAAGTACTTTTTAAAAGAATCCCATCAGTGATGAAATATGTTCCTTAATATATGGAATCACTGAGGTGGCATAATAGTCAGTAGTGTCAACAAATTCATGCAGGTTCTCGAATGAATCAGCATTTCCTTCATCAAGTCGCCTGCCCCACATTGCAAGCTTTCGAGTGAAAGAGCTGATCTTGTCTGTGACCTGAGGAAGGTGTTTATCTTCCCCTTGAAGCTGTAGATTTAGTTCATTCAGCTTTCCAAATATGTCACTCAGGTAGGCAAGTTTTGCCATGAAGTTCTCATCACAAAGTTTTTCTGCGAGGTCACACTTGTGCTCCTGCTCCGAAAACATTCTTCTCTGCTCTCTGAGCTCAAAAACTTGGGATAAGACTTTTCCTCGAGACAGCCACCTTGCTTCACTGTGAAACAGCAGAGAAGACTCTTGTTTTTAGTGGTCTGGTCTTTATAAAATTGACTACACCTACAATGTCAGTCATAACCTCACTTAATTCAGAGGAAAGGTGTCTTGATGCCAGTGCTTCTCTGTGTATAACACAGTGTGTCCACTCAGCATGAGGTGAGGCCTTCTTGATGAGTGACCAAAGTCCCTTTCTCATCCCTGCCATGGTCTGTGCACCATCACTGCAAACACCAATGCAGTTCTCCCACTTTAGACCATTCTCAGTCAGGAAGCAGTCCAGCATTCTGAATAGCTCTTCAGCTGTGGCTCTGTCTCTGACATATTTATACAAAAAAGTAGATCCTCTCACAGGGAGTTTGTCATGTCAAAACGTACATAAGAGATAAACAAACAGTCTTTGTTGCTGTCAGTTGCTTCATCGAACTGTAAGGCAAAACGTTTGTCTTTGAGTTTATCTACCAGCTGTTCTTTAAGATCGTTAGCAATGTCATTTATACATCTGGCGACAGCGTCATTAGTCGGAGGGATAGTTTTTATTTTTGCAGCACTTGCGACCTCCAGCATGACAGAGACCATGTCTAATGCTGCAGGCAGTATCAGCTCCTCTGCTATAGAGTGTTTTTTTTGTTGCACTGAGCAATTTGGTTCACCACCTTATATGATGCTAACAGTGCTCGCTGGTTTACTGAAGTAGCATTCACAAAGCGGGACGATTGTTGGCAATATTCGGCACGTTTTCGCTGAAAAAACTCAAGCGGATTGGGGTGTATTGTCTTTAAGTGACGCCTTAATTTATTTGGCTTCATGCTGTCCGCTGCCAACATTTTTAGACACAGTAAACATTCCGTTCTTTCCTCGTCTCCCCCCGTAGTCACAGTGAAGCCACACAAGCGCTACATACTCTTCGTAAACATATATCTCCTCGTCTCCCACCGTAGTCACAGTAGCGCTACACACGCTTCCTCATATTTCCTTGTCTCCCACCGTAGTCACAGTGAAGCCAAGCGCTACATACGCTTCCTCATATATCCTTGTCTTAGCTTTCGGGAGACTTCCGTTTGCCTCATTATCTCAGTCTCTGTCAGTCTTTCTTTTCATCCCTGTTAAATATTTTTTCCATGGTGTCTCTTAAGGGTTTGTTATCTGCACTTCCTATCTCCTGCTCTGTGCTCTTGTTCGGTGCAAAAAAAACATACTCCCTGCGGCAAAAAAAAAGCTTGTTCCCCGGGGTCACACACGCCCCCCCTGGCATCGCTCCGAGCCCCCCCAGGGGGCGCGCCCCACTATTTGAGAAGAACTGGGGTAGTTATACATGACAGTGTGTTGGTGTGTGTGTGTGTGTGTGTCTACCTGTGTGCTGCAGTGTTGGATGATCCTCTGCATCTCCTCACGGACCAGCTCTACACAGCGCAGGCTGGGATCCTCCAGTCTCTTCACCTGCTTCTTCACCAGCAGCTCAAACGACACCTCGGGCACAAACAGAGACGGGCGAGGGCCCTAGAGAGAGACAGAAAGAGGGAGAGAGCGAGAGAGAGACAGACATGTACCGTGTGTTGTTCAGACAAAGTAGCATTAAGAGAAAGACAGATGATTATATATCTGTTCCCCCCGGGTTGAAGGTATGCCCACTCTTTAGTAAATACTGTTAGAAGGAGAGAAGAAGAAACTCTCAGTACTTTTACTCACAGTGGCGTTCCTGATGGCAGTCAGGACATCTATGGTGTCGAGTCCTCCTAGGGGATCCACTGACTCTAACGTTTGCCCAAAAGTCTGGTGAAATATGTAACAGATTCTGGCACCACCGCATCTGCAAAACAAGAGGATAGATGAAGTTGACATGTTGTGACAAACATGATGTACTACTATGAATCAAAGGAATAGCGCCAACATTCAAATCTCAGGTAATACTACATGAAGTGCATCTCTGGGTTTTCACAGGCATTTTGCCCACACCTTGGCACCTCCTTGTGGAATAGAGGATACTACTACTCACAGCTCAGCCGTCTCAATGAACTTGGCCGTGCCCTCGATGGTGTGGCAGTACTCCGCAGCGAACTTGGTGATGAGCTGCGCAGGGTGGCATTCTGGTCCTCAACGGACTGGCCGTAGCTGCTCAACAGAGACTGGTACTGGGCCGCCAGCACGTTGATATGAGTCTTCAGCTCCGGTAGACAGTCTCTGATGTGGTGCATCAGTAACCTAGCAGGGACAGGAGAATTAGAATCATAGAACTTACAGAACATTGATTTGAATGGGACTTGAATGGGAATTCCAATCTAGTAGTTGTAATTCTATGGGCACAGTATCTGAGACCTTGAAGTTTCATTAGATACAGTAGGTAACTGTAATGGGAATATTTCTAATGAAGAAAGTTCATGTTCAGTTAAGTGTGACACTTACCTTTCTGTAATACACATGATTTCCAGTGTTCTGTTCGTGACACTCGGGTTGAAGGTCACTAGACTCGATGCAGTGTGTTATGGATTAAACTATCTGCTGAGTGATTGACGCCAGACTGGAGGTACAAGAACACACAGATTATTGTAGTATGGTCTGTGAACACTGTGATTCTGTAGTAGCTGACAAAGTCACTGGCTTTTTGTTTTGACTTCCTTACAAGCCTCTTGGCTGGTGTTTACAGAACAGTTGTCAGCTGATTAGGAGATACAGTGCATTGAGAAAGTATTCAGACCCCTGGACTTTATCCACATTTTGTTATGTTACATACAGCCTTATTCTAAAATGGATTACATTGTTTTTTTTCCACCATCAATCTACACACAATACCCCATAATGACAAAGCAAAAACAGGTTATATTTTTTTGCTAATTATATATTTTTTAAATAAAGAAATACCTTATTTACATAAGTATTCAGACCCTTTGCTATGAGACTCTAAATTGAGCTCAGGCGCATCCGGTTTCCATTGATCATCCTTGAGATGTTTCTACAACTTGATGGGAATCCACCTGTGGTAAATTCAATTGATTAGAAATTATTTGTAAAGGCACA
Organism: Oncorhynchus gorbuscha; assembly: GCF_021184085.1. Taxonomy (NCBI): domain Eukaryota; kingdom Metazoa; phylum Chordata; class Actinopteri; order Salmoniformes; family Salmonidae; genus Oncorhynchus; species Oncorhynchus gorbuscha. Next base: position 23,524,189 of record NC_060186.1, read on the forward strand.
CACCTGTATATATAAAGGCCCCAAAGTTGACAGTGCATGTCAGAGCAAAAACAAAGAGGTCAAAGGAATTGTCCGTAGAGCTCAAAGACAGGATTGTGTTGAGGCACAGATCTGGGGGAAAGGTACCAAAAAATGTCTGCAGCATTGAAGGCCCTCAAGAACACAGTGGCCTCCATCAATCTCCAATGGAAGAAGTTTGAAACCACCAAACTGAGCAATAAGGGGAGAATTGCCTTGGTCAGGGAGGTGAACAAGAACCCGGTGGTCACTCTGACAGAGCTCCAGAGTTCCTCTGTGGAGATGGTTGTCCTTATGAAAAGGTTATCCCATCTCTGCTGCACTCCACCAATCAGGCCTTTATGGTAGAGTGGCCAGACAGAAGCCACTCCTCAGTAAAAAGGCACGACAGCCTGCTTGGATTTTGCCAAAAGGCAACTAAAGACTAAGACCATGAGAAACAAGATTTTCTGGTCTGATGAAACCAAGATTGAACCCTCAAGTCTGGAGGAAGCCTGGCACCATCCCTACGGTGAAGCATGGTGGTGGATGCATCATGCTGTGGGGATGTCTTTCAGAAGCAGGGACTGGGAGACTAGTCAGGATCGAGGGAAAGATGAACGGAGCAAAGTAGAGAGAGATCATTGATGAAAACCTGCGCCAGAGCACTCCGAACCTCAGACTGTGACAAAGGTTTACCTTCCAACAGAGTGGCTTCGGGACATGTCTCTGAAGTATCCTTCACTGGCCCAGCCAGAGCCCGGACTTGAACCCGCTCAAACTCTGGAGAGACCTGAAAAGTTGGGCAGCGACACACCTCATCCAACTTGACAGAGCTTCAGAGGATCTGCAGAGAAAAATGGGAGAAACTTCACAAATACAGGTGTGCCAAGCTTGTAGCGTCTTACCCAAGAAGCCCCCAGGCTGTAATCTCTGCCAAAGGTACTTCAACAATGCAATATGAATATTTATGTAAATGTAATATTTAAAAAATATATAAATTAGCAACAATGTCTAAAACTGTTTTTGCTTTGTCATTATGGGGTATTGCTGTGGTGGGAAAAGTACTCAATTGTCATACTTGAGTAAAGATACCTTAATAGAGAATGATTCAAATAGAAGTGAAAGTCACCCAGTAAAATACTACTTGAGTAAAAGTGTATTTGGTTTTAAATATACATAAGTATCAAAAGTAAATGGAATTGCTAAAATGTACTTAAGTATCAAAGGTAAATGCATAAACCATTTCTAATTCCTTATATTAGGCAAATCAGACAGCACCATTTTATTTTTATTGACGGATAGCCAGGGGCACACTCTAACACTCAGACATAATTTACAAACAAAGCGTGTGTTTTTAGTGAGTCAGTCAGATCAGAGGCTGTAGAGATGACCAGGGATGTTCTCTTGATTTGTGCGTAAATTGGAGTAAAAATGAGTACTTTTGGGTGTATGGAGTAAAAAGTACATTATTTTCCTTAGGAATGTAGTTAAGTAAAAGTTGGCAAAAATATAAAAGTAAAGTACAGATACCACAAAAAACAACTTAAGTAGTACTTTAAAGTATTTTTACTAAAATACTTTACACCACTTGGGTATTGTGTGTAGATTGATGAGGGGGAAAAAAACAATTTAATCAATTTTCAAATAACGCTGTAACGTAACAAAATGTGGAAAAAGTCAAGGGGTCTGAATATTTTCCAAATGCACCGTAAAGGCCTTCTCAGCAATGACCAGTTAGACATTTTCTGTGCTGGAGGGGTCTTCCTGCTGCAACTCGTGATAAATCAGGTTGAGTTTTGATTGACTGTGACTGCCATTCTCTTTTGTTCACCTTGAAATTCCTATTACAGAACTCCATGCTAGTAATTGCAATTCTATGGGCACAATATCAGAGATCTCAAAGTTTCATAAGATAAAGTAGATTGCACTTTGTGATTCATAGGTTGTTTGGCTGACCAGAGCTAAGAACATTGACTGGCAAGTGTGGTTACAAGTCACTACTGTAGTTACCACTACCATTGCTTATGTAATACCCAACTGCCCTATGGAGGAAACAATAACATTCTCACCTGTTCAGAGTCCTGGACAGATATTTGGTTCCATTTCGATTAGCGAGAGAGGGATACTTCTTCTGCAGGAAAGCATGTTCATCTCGGATGGCATCGCTCTCTGACTTCTTATTGTTGATGTCCAACTGACTCCTGCGTGAACCAGACAGAGACGTGTCGGATTTCAGCTGATGTTCATTGTATGTAGAGTATAACGCCAGACCTGTTGACCACTCCGATGAGGCCCAGTTTGACAGGGATGGCCCGGCCCATTAGGACGGTCCATAGCATCAGTACCAGCGTCCATCAAGTTCAGCTTGGTCACCACCGCCAGTGTCCTCCATACTGTACACACCATACACTTTTACCAGTCGCAGAGAGAGATAAGTGGCTGCCCAAACACTGTGGATGAAAATGAGCATTATAGCCCTTTTACATTGATGTCAAAACTCAAATGAGGGTCAAAGCAGAAAAACCCTGACATCCAAACTGTCACCATCAACTAAATAAGCGAGAAAAAAAAACTCCAACCCAGTACTGACCCCCCCGAGGTCGACTTCGCGGGCCACTTTGAGGGACTCTGAGGTGGCCATGTCTGTGTTGGCAGCGGTCGCAGCCAGGATGATGGAGTTGGGGTTGGAGATGTGCTTCAGGATCAGCTCTCTGATCTGTACCTCTATGTCTTTAGGCTGGTCGCCCACTGTTACCTTGGTGATGCCGGGTAGATCCACCAGAGTGAGGTTCACCACATTAGGAGAGAAGATCTACAGGTGAATAGGCTCATGACTGATCCCCTGTAGGAAATACAATGACAAACAATGACTAGCCTTGTTGAAATTGTTAGGGATGTATGATGTGAAGGAGATCAATTTATAAAGTCCTAGATAATTACACTATGATCGTCTTACCTTGTCAGTACCTGAAATTCTTTCAGTTTCATTTGCGATTTCCCGCCTGATTTCACTGACGTCTGTGTAGATCTGAAAAGAGCAGCTTTGTTAATGTATATTTTCTCCAATCAACAGCACAGAAAACAGAATGTCATGAGTAGCAACACGTATCAATGTTTGAGATAAGTCATACCTTGTTTTTGGTGTGTAAGAACTTGCCCCATTCATCTCCTTCCACGCCTGTGGAATACAATAACACACGGTTTAGATATACATTTTCACCTGACCAAAATAAGGTAATGGAATATGGGAGATGTATCAATAATATAATGTATCATGCATGCCATTTAGCAGAAATTATCCATAGCAACTTGCAGTCATGTGGTATACACATTTAACATATGGGTGGCCCCAGTGTAAATCGAAACCCACAACTCTTGGCTTTGCAAGTACAATGCTCTACCAACTGAGCCACACAGGATTACAGTCATATAATTAGAATATTATATTAATAAGATCACAACCATTTAAGGAATAACCCTAAATAGACTACTTGTTAAGGTGTGGACGGTCTGGTCTACAGGTCCCTAATAACTGTCAAGGGAGGAATGTATAGGAAAACACAAAACACCAACAGACAAGACCGTTACATAGCTGAGTGTGTGTCCACATTGTGGGGTCGGCAGTCAAAGAGATAGAGAACGTTTCAGCTCCTATTTTCGAAAGTGTGTTCATTTCAAAAACAGCTCTCTCTGGGTTTAACATGACACAGTGGCAAGCGTGTGATCTTCACGACTTGCTGAAATAGGCTGGTACAATTGGTGTGAAGGGGTGCAAAACGCTGAGTCAGAAATAACAACATGAGTGGCAGGTCAGAAACAATGACACAAAGTGGTCTGAAAATACCCAAAGAGCAGAATGAGGAATCACACACACACACACACACACACACACACACACACACACACACACACACACACACACACACACACACACACACACACACACACACACACACACACACACACACACACACACACACACACACACACACACACACACACGGTTAGTGGTCAGTGTGGTCACATATTATGGCATTCCATCCCAGGTAGGCCTACGTACCATTCTCATCTATCATTTTCCTACCATCTCCAGGATCCACGTGGACTAGCTGTAGGATGAGTGGCCGGTGGATCACTACACCTGTCCCACGGGGCAGCATGCCTTTTCAAACAGGCTCTCCAACACAGAGCTCTTCCCACTGATCTGGAAACAGACATCACAGTATGTCACATCATGGAGTTGGGTTAACAGCTTTCACATAAGGACAGATCTGAGAACAGCAGTGTTACCAAATAATATGGCACATAAGGTTGTCCTACAGTTATTGACAGAGAGTTCTTCATAATTGCTGCTGACAAAAAGCAGGCTTCGCCCGGGTCAAATGGAACAGGCCAGCTGTCCACCAACACATGCACACCAATAATAGCCACACAACTGGCTCATGCACAAACAGAGACAGAAAGAGGATTATTTTTAACTGCACCACGCTCACTCAAATTCAATAGCCCATTTTCAGCAATCCTGATGTTTTGCCGAACATAATGAAAACCTCGAACACAAAATAGCTGGATAGACAACAATGTATGTAGCTAGCTATCTTCCAGTGTCACGTGAAGAGACTAGCAGCATAGCCCTATTTTGACAGCTACGAAGGGGAAGGGTTTTACCTGGGTTCCAACGACTGCTATCTGCGGCAGCTGTAATATGTCTGCTCCCACCGTATTGAAGACATCTTGAAGCTTGTTTATAACGGGGATTAGGGCCTCCATGTTCAAGCTAAATTGACACCTTTCTAGAGAGATAAACTAATGAAACTCATGTCTGAAGGAGACGACACCTGCGAGGGTAAAAAAAAACATGCCCTGTTAAGAACTTCTTTTTTTTTAACGTTTTTTATATATATTGACTTTCAATGTATATTAACATATATATACATGGTCCACCAGCTCTGTTAAAAGTCATTCAACGTCCCATAGAGACCATTGAAATAAGCCATTCCCACCAGTCTGCGACTGCGTGGTGTTTATTGGGACTTGTAGTCTTCCAGATTCCAAACGCTCTCAAATGCTGCTTGAATTTTCAAAATAGGACTGCATTTCCCAAGATTAGGCCGCTGCTCAAAAACATATTGTAATGTAGTTTTTCGATAGATGCGTATGAGTAAGATCACTTTACTGGTCAATTGCACACAAGCTCCAACGGAAATTTGACATCCTCTTTTAACCCAACCCCTCCAAAAGACACACTGGGCAGCCGGGGAGCTTTTGTGGGGGTTTAAGTGCCTTGCTCAAGGGCACAACGGCAGGCAAAAGCCTCTGATTTGATACCGTCAACAATCCAGTTATCAGCTCCCGTCACACCGAGGACTGGCAACCCTCCGGTTGTATGCTCGCCTCTCAAACCGCTAGGCTAAAATAGTAGCCACATTATAGTTGCAGATGATAATATACATAGTGTTTTGTGAACCTATTCTGAGATTTACATTAATTGATCGAATGTCAGAGCATGAATAGAATACACACATTTAGAAGATACTACAGTAATCTAAATCCATGGACCAAGAGAATAGAACATGATAGGATAGAATGATAGGAATTGTAGAAATACATTTTAGTCTGCAGGGACCTTAGAGTAAACACATTTTTATTTCTAAACAAGTACTAATCCTCATCCTTTCAATATTTAAAAATAGATCATCTTTAGGATTAACAAAGTGCAGACAGCAGTCAATAACTGAACATTGGTTTCACACAAAATGACAATCAGGCAGCAAAGTCGAGGTAAGAGACAACAGAACAGAGAACAAAAGGTGCCTACTGCAAATATTGCACATAATAAAATGGCAGAAGAGGCACACTTTGCAGAAACAAAAACAAGAGGTAACAGTTGATAATGGTGTATAACCATGTTAAATACATGTATATAGCTAGGTTCTCTTCAAGTTCACGATGAGATTCAACTCATGTGCTCTATTCCTAACCGGGAAAGGTTTAAAAGATGGGCCTTGAAGTAAGTGACAGCAACTTAACACACTGGGGAGAATGAAGTAATAAGTCCACAATCAATTGAAACAGCTCTAAAAATACAAGGCATAAGCAATATAAACGTGCTATAACACTGAATTTGTCATGATATTGGAAGAACTCTTTCTGAAAGAGAGAATTGCTTTGGTTTTGCATAGCAATTTTAATGCTCCAGGAGGAAAATAGAAAGGACAGGAAATAAAATGCTTATCTTTTCTTCTTCAACTCAACACAATTGCTACTCTCAAACAAAGATGGAAGCCAATAGAGAACCTGAGAAATGGGAGAGCCGGTGCTTAGCACGATGTAAACAAAGTCAATTGAAATCCAAATGGAGGCATCGTAACATGCAATGCTATCCAGAAGTAAGAACCTAATAATTAAACTGGGCTTATGTAGATCCAAAATGAGTGAAAGGTATTGCTTGAGAACAGTTTGTTTTATGGCCCATAGGCATCAACACATTTATAGCACACTTTTTTCTTTCTTTCCAAAACCACCCAAAATCATGTTCCACAAAGTGTTAAATTAACAGTAATTCCAAAATACCCGCGATAGCTAAACTCATACCCAGTGAGTAGTGGAATATGTTTCTGGTGATAATAAATCAAGAACAGTCTGTGTATGTGGTGACCATGTTCCCTCTGCGCTGTGTCACTGTCCTGCAGTGTTGTTTTGCTGAGGCCTGGAACCGGCTGTCCGCCCCGCCCGTGTGTCCGTTAAACGAGAACATCTTCTCCATGTCCTCAAACACGTCATCAAAGTGTTCTCCACCAAAGGAACCCTGGAAGTGTCTCTTGTGCCTGTTCTGGGCCTCCTGGTGGGCCTGGAAGTGGCTGTTGAAGGCCCTCTTGTGCTGGGCATGATGGGAGTGCTGGTTATGACCGAACAGGTCAGAGTCTCTGAACAGGTCATCAAAGTTGAAGTTAAAGTTCTGGTGGAAATGCTGTCCACTCCTCCCACCTCCTGTGCCTGGCTCACCAGGGGAGGGGCCATGTCCAAACTGGTCATACTCCAGTCTCCTCTTATCGTCTGATAACGTCTCGTACGCTGGCAAAGGAAAGGAAACATGAGTCTCTTGGTGTCCACAGACATCAGAAAAACAACAAATGCTTTAACATTTAAAAATGTCATAACTGACTGTAATGGGAATATTAATAAGATCAATAAAGTTCATATTCAGTTTAGAGTGATTAACGCAATGTTAAGCATATTTACACGCTTTCCCTTTCTGTATCACACATGATTTCCAGTGTTCTGTTTGAGATACTCGGGTTGCTGGTCACTAGACTCGATGCTGACTGTTATGGATTAAACTCACATCTGTTGATAGTGATTGACACCAGACTGGAGGTACAAGGACTGAGGACACACTGATTATTATGGTATTGTCTGTGAACACTGTGGTTCTGTAGTAGCTGACAAAGTCACTGGTCTTTTTGACTCCCTACAAGCTTCTCGGCTGGTGTTAACAGTACATTTCGCGTTGCTGATTAGGCTATTGAGTCTTCTCGGTGAAGGCCAGTTAGACATTCTCTGTTCCTGTCCGGGCTATTGTTATCCCTGCAAATTTGTAATAAAACCAGATACATTTTTTAAATTGATATTATCAACGACTGCTCTCCTTGTTCAACTGATAATGTCCATTACACTGACAAAATTAAAGATTGGAAAAACACCCATTACTTGTTGAAATGTTTACAAAAGTATTAATACAACTACAGGATGAATAATTAACACTCCGTCCAATACATTTGATGTGGACTTGATGTAACGAGCCCTAATGGAAAGGACTAGGGAGTGCCCATCTACCTAACACAGAAGTTGACAGCACTCACCCTCAGCTATTTCCCTGAACTTTGCCTCTGCGCCAGGACTCTTGTTTCGGTCAGGATGGTACTTCATGGCTAGCTTATGAAAGGCCTTCTTGATCTGGCGCTCGGCGGCATCTTTTGGCACACCTAGGATGTCATAGTAGTCCCTCTGGGCCAGTATGAACTCAGTTATCATGAGAATGCATACTGCTAACATTAAGACTGACTGTGCTGTGGCCATATTGGTGGTTAGCTCTTGCCTCCCTGCCCAGGAAAGAGAGAGGTTTGACAGTTAGTTGACAGTTTGTTACTGACACAAGCAAATTACAATGCAAGGTTGACAAAAGTATAACCATGTAAGCATGTTTTAACCTGTACTGTAGAAAGGAAGCACGGCATGGTACATCTGTAAAACTTGCTGTGTGACATAAGCTTTTCTTTTTGTTTCTAAAATAAAAAATACCTTTAGCTAGGGACATGATCTACAAATGTATTTATTCTAGTGAACAGATGGTTGAATCAGCCACAGAATGACCCAACCGTTTACATTGCATTTAAAGCAATTGGTAAGGCAGTTTGAATCAGTGAAAGTGGATGGGTGTGAAAAAGAGTGTCAGAATGACAAGCACGTAGAGACTGTGAAAACTACTTGAAACACAGTTCTGAACTGTATGCTAATTCTAAACTCAAATAAGCGTCGAATTAAAATAAAAGAGAGGATTTACCTTGAGATGCACTAACAACAGCCTCCTGGCTCTCTATCAGACGACACTGGCACAGCTGATCCGTAGGTGACAAACTATAGCGGGTTGCATCCCCCGGAGCTGTTACTCCACGACTCGCAATACTATTGGTTAATTTCTTCACCTACTGACTCGAAACACCACGATTGGCTGAAACTAGGGGCATGTGGCCCTTATTTGCATGCATTCACTTCCGGTACGCTCCAGCCCTGTTGGTGGCAATAGGAAACGTGAAACCACAGATGAAGAAAACCGATTGCTACAGTGTAGCAGACTGGACTGTAGACAGGTGGTCTCACACTAGCGTCGATGTTTATGTAAATAAAACAGGTAAGTCCTTATCCGTTTGACCTCGACGTTGATTGCATATTTGTATTTCCATACAGTGTTATCCGATGCCTAATGTATCTTTAGTGAAAGAGAAGTATCGAGCAAGTGTATTTCATATGCTTTTACATATCACCAGAGTGAGTCACTTCAGTGCTGCACTGCTAGCCAGCGACAGAAGCAGACAGAAAGAAGACAGCTCCCAATGCTATTTATTGCTGTCCATAGCTAAATTCTTCCTATCTAGAACGAGTACACGTTTGCGGAAAAAGTAGGTAAGGAAATCTCAATCTTTTTGGGGGGTTTTGCCTTTATTGACAGAATGTGATTCAGAGGGTGTTTACACCAGATACATCTTTCAGGCCAGGTTCCAAGGTTTGTTGGCTGTAGGACTAACAGTCAGGTCCCATGGTGAGAAGTAGGTTAATGATAACAAGCTTATGGTTCTCTTTATTTGGAAGAGGCTGACCAAGACCTTTGACTTGTTTGTGGCTTTATATCATTGGCCTTTTACCTACATTTGCTATGGTGAAAAATATCCACCTGGTCTCATAGGACTTTAAACCCCAGTTCTCTCTTTTCAGGCAAAGTTGTGTTTTTGACCTAGGCTGTAGTGTTGAATAAACTAGTGTGGTGCTGTTCCCTCTCTGAACCCGCCCCCCTCTCCTGCCTGCTTCTTCTGCTGTTCCCTTGAAGACCTCCACCCCCTCCCATCCCTCCTGGTGACCCCTGTGATGTCGTCCCCGTGCTGTGGCTTCCTGGCGCAGTACACCCACCATCACCTGGTCGCCTTCCTCCTCACCTTCTTTAGGTAAACTCAACTCCTGAACTCCCACCAGCCTTGTAGGGATCTGCTATAAGACCCTCTGAATGTTCAGAGTTCTCATTCCAGTTCTCTTTGGCCCAAATGCTCTCTACACAAGCACTTATACCAGAGCATACATGCGCATTTGATACACAGGCTCACTTGTGCTCATATAGGCCGACATCCTCCTTAAGTAAATAGGGGCCCCAACGAGTGCTAATACCTGGACTGGAGCTACAGTACTCACAGTCTTCTAAAGCTCTCCACTGTAATTACACTGTAAAAAAAAATGCTTCCTTCGCTTCCTGGTCAGACTGGTTGTTATCAGAGTAGGAGAAAGTGAACGTGTCAGACAGTTGAGCAGTAAGAATCAGATTCATGCTGAATCGGTTCTTCTCACATTCCCTATCCTGACCTCCGCACTCTGAGCCCTGACCTTTGACCCCTCTCGGCTGTGCCAAAGAAGTTGTGGTTTTGCTTTCCAGGCCCTGTCATCAGGAAGTGACGTATAGCCTGGAGTTCTTATTTACAGGTTATAGTCTTGAGGAATTTCTAGTAGTTGTAAATGGGCTGAGTACTGCACACCAGCTGCTTTAAACAGCTACACACAGCATTGGAAGACCCTGGGTGTTTCTGGTCCCCTATTGTGCTAGGAATATAACAGGGCTTTATTAAGTCTCCCCTCCCTCTCTCTCCAGCTATGTCCTCCTGCACGCCTCGAGGAAGACCTTCAGTAATGTGAAAGTGAGCATCTCAGCCCAGTGGACTCCCTCTGTGCAGAATGCCAGCTCTCCTGCCTTCTCACCCGGGGAGGTACGTACTCGGGAGGATGTGGATTCTCCTCCTTGAATTATCTCTCCTTTTCGCCTGCCCTGAATGATGATCTCTGATACAATGACTTAAGTCCTGGATGTCTGCTGTTTTGCCTCAGTTTGCACCATTGGGTTTGGTCACGTGCGATCCTCAATATTTACTTTGTGTGCAGTGGATGGGGAAGTGTTATCAGGTGTGGAGCTACTGACGAGTGCTCTGCACGTGACCATAATGTTGAAACAGACCGTGAAGTACAGCTAATACTAATGGTTAAATAAATCCCTTTACTCAGTTACTCTGACAACGTTTTTGTGTTAAATGATCTAAAGTTGATTTATTGTGTTACTGTATGTATCTTTGATTGTCTATTCTGTATCTTCCTCCAGACATGGGAGAAGAATAACCTGTTTGCAGACTCCGATGGAGCCACTCTGTTCCTGGGTGTCCTCGACACCATCTTCCTGTTTTCCTACGCTGCGGTGAGTGTCGGGGGGGGGGGGTCCTACTAGTTGGTAGTCTAGCAACAGTGACTCAATGTAACCTTATCAGTCAGATCAGATTTACTTCTCTCTCCTGCCACATGCTAATATGCACATTAGACTAATGTATGCTAATTCATTAATGTCATCTTTCATTATCAACATGGAAACAAGCACACTGATGCGTAGTCAAAACAGGAGGACAGGGTAAACATGCGTGTGTTGTTCAATATTCATGCAGGGCTTATATATGAGTGGAGTGATTGGAGATCGCATGAACCTCCGATATGTCCTCTCCTTTGGTCTGTGTGGTTCAGCCATAGTGGTAAGTGCTTTTATATTTCATATACATCTACACAGTTGTTACAACAGATTTATACAATAGGTACTTAGTGAAAACCTAATTACTACAATAGTCATATATACTGCAGATTCTACATTTTGATCCCATTATATTTCACTGTGTTTATTTAGTGACGTAATCCAATATCACTTTCTGTTTTTCCCTCCTTCACTTCCCAGGAGTTTGTGTTTGGTACTCTGACTGAGTGGCTGCAGTTCTATAACATCTACCTGTACTGTGGTCTTTGGGTGCTGAACGGCCTACTGCAGTCTGCTGTCTGGCCCTGTGTGGTGGCAGTCATGGGGAACTGGTTTGGCAAGTCGGGGTGAGTATCATATCACTCTCTCTGCCATGACACTAGTATACTCCAACACTGATCATTAGGGCTGGGAATTTCCAGGGACCTTACGATATGATAGCGATACAATATTTATTGCGATTCCCACAATTCTATATGTATTGTGATTCGATATTGTGATTTTATTGCGATTCGGTGTTCCAAACGATATTGCTCACTGTATGTCTGAGAGAGCCATGAGAACTAGTTTTGGTCAGTCATGGAAATAAAAGGGCTGAAAACAAACGGTCACCCTAAAAAATAAGATGGCGAACAAGCTACGAAGGGAAAATACTGGAGTTTGGGTGTCGGTACAGCAAACCTAGCGCCAAAATAATATTGCAATATCGTCAAAAAGAATCTCCTCATCTGTAACTGTGTTTGTTTTCCCCATCACTACTGATCAATGCAGATCACTCACAGATTGAGTAAAGGTCCTTGAATGTCCACAATCAGAAGTTGTCCTTACAAACAGTAGCCTTGGGTGATTGCTTTAACTGTGGGGTCGTTCCATATGATATCAATCGCTTTCTGACAGCACCCCTTTTGATTTGCCTGAAACCTGTCGTACATGTTTGCCCATATGGTGAAATTGGTCAGAAAGTAACTTTTATATTTGGACCTGAATGCCAAAACATTCAGGAGATGATGGTGTTCAGGGTTGACCTATTTTTGCATACTGTTACGTTCTCCAACAAGAAAACCAAAAAATGTCACGCAAACAGAAGGGGGAACTAAGAGTCAATGACCAACAGCCAAAATGAAAGGGGTGGTTTTAGGAGAGGTTCTGAAAGACACGGGCGTGTCCACTGAAAGTTGACTAGCAACCACAACTGGAACCTAAAAGATGTCCACCATTGGCGCCCACTAAATTTGCCAAAGAGGCAAAAACGAAAGAAAAACCCGAGGTTAAAGACAGGAAGCAAACCAAAAAGGTGGAGCAAAACAAAATCAGATAAAGGATTTTTTTGTCTAGAAATCAAAATCGGGTGCGCCAACTGAAGGTGTTAACCCTCTGTGTCTATCAAGACAACTGGAGCAAAGGGCCAGCCGCTCTTAAATAGCGCCTGGGCCAGGACAGGTTAACGCCTTCCCACTAAAGAGATGGCAACCAGCAATGGTGTATCCAATACTGACTAACGAGGTGACACCAATCGGTGCGCCCTACGTGCTAACGAGCTATACGTGCTAAAGTCCAACCTTAAAACATAAATGGGAAAAAAAAACATGCAACAATTCCCCACCCTACCATGAGACATCCATGTCTTTAGCACAGATAAAGATAAATGGTTGAGTTTGATATAATTTAAAAGCTTAGAAACAGGGTTTTTAGTCTATTCTATGATTTCATTTTTAAGTTTTTAATTTTAAGAAACTTTTTATGCATAAATGTTATTTATCTAAAAACAAGTGACCTCAGATTTGACTAATTTTCACAAATGTTGTAGTTTAGACCCTATTTTACATAATCTAAGACTTTATTTTACATCAAAGGGGGTGCCGTCAGAAAGTGATTGAAATCATACGGAACGACCCTGTGATGTACCAATTTTATTCTTGGTTCTGTTGTATTCTAGAAGACAAGGTTCTAATTGAGTATTGTGTTGAGCATGTCGTGTGTGTTGTGCGTGTTCTGGAGAGTAACCGCTGTATGTCTCCTCCTCCCTCCAGGCGAGGTTTTGTATTTGGCCTGTGGAGTGCCTGTGCCTCTGTTGGGAACATCCTGGGCGCTTTCCTGGCATCCAGTGTTCTCAAGTACGGTTATGAGGTGAGTGCAGACACACACAGATATACCTATTACAGATCCGCTCTGGGACTCACCTTTTTTTTTAAATAAAGTCTAGATGAAAAACGGACATGCTATGTAGCATAGACAATACCTGGTATGGTCTAGTTAGTAAGTCTCTAGAAAATGTCACTACATTCTCTCAACCTCTTGCTACATAGTTTGCTACATAGCACGAACAGCACAATTCCCAATCCAAGTCACCCCAGTGTTATGCTGTGTTTCTGCAGTATGCCTTCCTGGTCACTTCAGTGCTGCAGTTTGCTGGTGGGGTGGTAGTGTTCTTTGGTCTGCTCACCTCCCCTAAAGAAGTGGGTGAGTATTAGGTCCGCATATGTCCAGTTTCCCTCATTGGTGTGGCATTGTCTCCCTATCACTGTGTCATACTGTACATTCTTTCACTTCAAGTCTCAAGTTCTATTAGTCGTGTGTACAGGATACGCATGGTACACATCGTCCAATGAAATGCTTACTTGCTGGTTCCTTCTCGAAAATAATACAAGATAAGAGTACGAGCATAAAGTAAATGGCTCGGTAGAATAGAATAAACGTGTGTGTGTGTGTGTGTGTGTGTGTGTGTGTGTGTGTGTGTGTGTGTGTGTGTGTGTGTGTGTGTGTGTGTGTGTGTGTGTGTGTGTGTGTGTGTGTGTGTGTGTGTGTGTGTGTGTGTGTGTGTGTGTGTGTGTGTGTGTGTGTGTGTGGAATATGATATAAAGCACATATAAACCAGAGGTCGACCGATTTATAATTTTTCAACATGATACCGATTATTGGAGGACCCAAAAAAAAAAGCAGATACCGATTTAAATGACCAATTTAAATAATTTTTAAAAAGTATTTATTTGTAATAATGACAATTACAACAATACTGAATGAACACTTATTTTAACTTGATATAATACATCAATAAAAATCTATTTAGTCTCAAATAAATAATGAAACATGTTCAATTTGGTTTAAATAATGCAAAAACAAAGTGTTGGAGAAGTAAAAGTGCAATATGTGTCATGTAAAAAAGCTAACGTTTAAGTTCCTTGCTCAGAACATGAGAACATATAAAAGCTGGTGGTTCCTTTTAACATGAGACTTCAATATACCAAGGTAAGAGGTTTTAGGTTGTAGTTAATATGGTATTTAGTATTTATAGGACTAGTTCTCTCTCTACCATTTGTATTTCATATACCTTTGACTATTGGATGTTCTTATAGGCACTTTAGTATTGCCAGTGTAACAGTATAGCTTCTGTCCCTCTCCTCGCCCCTACCTGGGCTCGAACCAGGAACACATTGACAACAGCCACCCTCGAAGCAGCGTTACCTATCGCTCCACAAAAGCCGCGGCCCTTGCAGAGCAAGGGGAATAACTACTCCAAGTCTCAGAGCGAATGACATTTGAAATGCTATTAGCGCACACCCCGCTAACTAGCTAGCCATTTCCCATCGGTCACACCAGCCGTTAGGCTGATAGGCTTGAAGTCATAAACAGCGCTGTGCTTGCGAAGAGCTGCTGGCAAAACGCACAAAAGAGCTGTTTGAATGAATGCTTACGAGCCTGCTGCTGCCTACCATCGCTCAGTCAGACTGCTATATCAAATCATAGACTTAATTATAACATAATAACACACAGAAATACGAGCCTTTGGTCATTAATATGGTCGAATCCGGAAACTATCATTTCGAAAACAAAACGTTTATTATTTCAGTGAAATACGGAACCGTTCGGTATTTTATCTAACTGGAGGCATCCCCAAGTCTAAATATTCTTGTTACATTGTACAACCTTCAAAGTTATGTCATAATTACGTAGAATTCTGGCAAATTAGTCCGCAATGAGCCACGCTGCCCAAACTGTTGCATATAAACTGACTCTGCATGCAATGAGCTCAAGAGAAGTGACACAATTTCACCAGGTTAATATTGCTTGCTAACCTGGATTTCTTTTAGGATTTCTTTTAGCTAAATATGCAGGTTTAAAAATATATACTTCTGTGTATTGATTTTAAGAAAGGCATTGGTGTTCATGGTTAGGTACAGTCATGCAACGATTGTGCTTTTTTTCGCAAATGCGCTTTTGTTAAATCATCCCCCAGCGTTGCATCGATTATATGCAATGCAGGACACGCTAGATAACTACACATGGTTAATGATATTACTAGTTTAACTAGAGATTATGATTTATTGATTGATTGTTTCTTATAAGATAAGTTTAATGCTAGCTAGCAACTTACCTTGGCTTACTGCATTCGCATAACAGGGAGGCTCCTCATGGAGTGCAATGAGAGGCAGGTGGTTAGAGCGTTGGACGAGTTAACCGTAAGGTTGCAAGATTGCATCCCAGAACTGACATGGTGAAAATCTGTCGTTCTGCCCCTGAACAAGGCAGTTAACCCACCGTTCCTAGGCCGTCATTGAAAATAAGAATGTGTTCTTAACTGACTTGCCTCGTTAAATAAAGAAGAAATCGCCGTCCAAAAATACAGATTTCCGATTGTTATGAAAACTTGAAATCAGCCCTAATTAATCGGCCATTCCGATTAATCAGTTGACCTGTAATATAAACTCAGCAAAAAAAGAAACGTTCCTTTTTCAGGACCTTGTCTTTCAGAGATAATTCGTAAAAATCCAAATAACTTCACAGATCTTCATTGTAAAGGGTTTAAACACTGTTTCCCATGCTTGTTCAATGAACCATAAATAATTAATGAACATGCACCTGTGGAACGGTCGTTAAGTCACTAACAGCTTACAGACGGTAGGCAATTAAGGTCACAGTTATGAAACCTTGGACACTAAAGAGGCCTTTCTACTGACTCTGAAAAACACTAAAAGAAAGATGCCCAGGGTCCCTGCTCATCTGCGTGAACACACCTTAGGCATGCTGCAAGGAGGCATGAGGACTGCAGATGTGGCCAAGGCAATAAATTGCAAAGTCCGTACTGTAAGACAGCGCTACAGGGAGACAGGACGGACAGCTGATCGTCCTCGCAGTGGCAGACCACGTGTAACAACACATGCACAGGACCGGTACATCCGAACATCACACCTGCGGGAACAGGTACAGGATGGCAACAACAACTGTCCGAGTTACACCAGGAACGCATAATCCCTCCATCAGTGCTCAGACTGTCCGCAATAGTCTGAGAGAGGCTGGACTGAGGGCTTATAGGCCTGTTGTAAAGGCAGGTCCTCGCCAGACATCACCGGCAACAACATCGCTTATGGGCACAAACCCACCATCGCTGGACCAGACAGGACTGGCAAAAAGTGCTCTTCACTGACGAGTCACGGTTTTGTCTCACCAGGGGTGATGGTCGGATTAGTGTTTATCGTCGAAGGAATGAGCGTTACACCGAGGCCTGTATTCTGGAGCGGGATCGATTTGGAGGTGGAGGATCCGTCATGGTCTGGGGCGGTGTGTCACAGCATCATCGGACTGAGCTTGTTGTCATTGCAGGCAATCTCAACGCTGTGCGTTGCAGGGAAGACAACCTCCTCCCTCATGTGGTACCCTTCCTGCAGGCTTATCCTGACATGACCCTCCAGCATGACAATGTTACCATCCATACTGCTCGTTCTGTGCGTGATTTCCTGCAAGACAGGAATGTCAGTGTTCTGCTATGGCCAGCGAAGAGCCCGTATCTCAATCCCATTGAGCACATCTGGGACCTATTGGATCGGAGGGTGAGGGCTAGGGCCATTTCCCCCAGAAATGTCCAGGAACTTGCAGGTGCCTTGGTGGAGTAGTGGGGTAACATCTCACAGCAAGAACTGGCAAACCTGGTGCAGTCCGTGAGGAGGAGATGCACTGCAGTACATAATGCAGCTGGTGGCCACACCAGATACTGACCCCTTCCCCCTTGTTCAGGGACACTGTCCATCACATGCCTGTGGAA
This sequence comes from Oncorhynchus gorbuscha, assembly GCF_021184085.1. NCBI lineage: Eukaryota > Metazoa > Chordata > Actinopteri > Salmoniformes > Salmonidae > Oncorhynchus > Oncorhynchus gorbuscha. The sequence goes on from NC_060186.1 coordinate 23,541,552, forward strand.
CTTGTTCAGTTTATGTCTGTTGCTGAATCTTGTTATGTTCATACAAATATTTACACGTTACGTTTGCTGAAAATAAACGCATTTAGTTTTGCTGAGTTTAGCTACAATGTACTTTGACTCTTATGATGAAGAGTGGTGTTTCACTGTCCCATCAGGTTTGTGTTTGGAGTCAGAAACAGGTCTGAGACCAGTGGAAAGAGACGCAGACAGCCACAGGCCTCTGATGAGTGATGAAGAGGACGAGGAGGGATCGGAGGAGGTGTGTGACGGAGGGTACTACACCATCCGGCAGGGGGATGAGGAGCCGCGGGAAACACCCAAAGCCATCGGATTCTGCCAGGCCTTCTGCCTTCCCGGAGTGCTGCCTGTGAGTGGGATATTACTAGAGCTCTCTTTTTGTCTCTGTCTCTTTCGCATGACCTCACTAACTCTGGTCGGCGGTCATCCACTCTCTCTTTTGCAATCACCCTCCTATCGCCCTCTTTCATTCACCCCCCCCCCCTCTCTATATCCTTATCGATTTCTCTCATCTTATCATCCTCTCTGCTATCTGCCCCTCCCGGTATATGAGTTTCCATTCTATCTCAATTCTTTGGCTGGCAGTTTTTAGGAGGGGGTGAACACGTCGCTAGTTGCATTAGTATCTTTCTCTGAACAAATGGACCAATAAAGCAAGTATTGTATTATGGAGCATCTGACGATCTGAATATTTTAGTTCTGCCTTTCTGAGATGACTCATCCAGTGACTGGTGACTGTCATCCTCTCTCCCCAGTATTCCCTGGCGTACGCCTGTCTGAAGCTGGTCAACTACTCCTTCTTCTTCTGGTTGCCCTTCTACCTGAGCAGGAACTTTGGCTGGAAGGAGGCCCAGGCCGACAGGCTCTCTGTGTGGTACGACGTCGGAGGCATCATAGGTGAGTGTTCCGGCCCAGGCCTAGTTAACGCTGGCTGGTTAATATGAATGACATTGGTGTTGTTGACTACGGTTTAGATGTCGTAACATCCTAGCTAGCTATGCGGAGTCATTTATCTATGCCGTCTAAAGGGGTCTACACAGTCTACGCCAACGGAACCGACGAACGTCCATTTGCAACGCTCTATACGTACAGTGCCTTGCGAAAGTATTCGGCCCCCTTGAACTTTGCGACCTTTTGCCACATTTCAGGCTTCAAACATAAAGATATAAAACTGTATTTTTTGTGAAGAATCAACAACAAGTGGGACACAATCATGAAGTGGAACGACATTTATTGGATATTTCAAACTTTTTTAACAAATCAAAAACTGAAAAATTGGGCGTGCAAAATTATTCAGCCCCCTTAATTAAGTTAATACTTTGTAGCGCCACCTTTTGCTGCGATTACAGCTGTAAGTCGCTTGGAGTATGTCTCTACCAGTTTTGCACATCGAGAGACTGAAATTTCTTCACATTCCTCCTTGCAAAACAGCTCGAGCTCAGTGAGGTTGGGTGGAGAACATTTGTGAACAGCAGTTTTCAGTTCTTTCCACAGATTCTCGATTGGATTCAGGTCTGGACTTTGACTTGGCCATTCTAACACCTGGATATGTTTATTTTTTAACCATTCCATTGTAGATTTTGCTTTATGTTTTGGATCATTGTCTTGTTGGAAGACAAATCTCCGTCCCAGTCTCAGGTCTTTTGCAGACTCCATCAGGTTTTCTTCCAGAATGGTCCTGTATTTGGCTCCATCCATCTTCCCATCAATTTTAACATCTTCCCTGTCCCTCCTGAAGAAAAGCAGGCCCAAACCATAATGCTGCCACCACCATGTTTGACAGTGGGGATGGTGTGTTCAGGGTGATGAGCTGTGTTGCTTTTACGCCGAACATAACGTTTTGCATTGTTGCCAAAAAGTTCAATTTTGGTTTCATCTGACCAGAGCACATTCTTCCACATGTTTGGTGTGTCTCCCAGGTGGCTTGTGGCAAACTTTAAACGACCCCTTTTTATGGATATCTTTAAGAAATGGCTTTCTTCTTGCCACTCTTCCAGATTTGTGCAATATACGACTGATTGTTGTCCTATGGACAGAGTCTCCCACCTCAGCTGTAGATCTCTGCAGTTCATCCAGAGTGATCATGGGCCTCTTGGCTGCATCTCTGATCAGTCTTCTCCTTGTATGAGCTGAAAGTTTAGAGGGACGGCCAGGTCTTGGTAGATTTGCAGTGGTCTGATACTCCTTCCATTTCAATATTATCGCTTGCACAGTGCTCCTTGGGATGTTTAAAGCTTGGGAAATATTTTTGTATCCAAATCCGGCTTTAAACTTCTTCACAACAGTATCTCGGACCTGCCTGGTGTGTTCCTTGTTCTTCATGATGCTCTCTGCGCTTTTAACGGACCTCTGAGTCTATCACAGTGCAGGTGCATTTATACGGAGACTTGATTACACACAGGTGGATTGTATTTATCATCATTAGTCATTTAGGTCAACATTGGATCATTCAGAGATCCTCACTGAACTTCTGGAGAGAGTTTGCTGCACTGAAAGTAAAGGGACTGAATAATTTTGCACGCCCAATTTTTCAGTTTTTAATTTGTTAAAAAAGTTTGAAATATCCAATAAATGTCGTTGCACTTCATGATTGTGTCCCACTTGTTGTTGATTCTTCACAAAAAAATACAGTTTTATATCTTTATGTTTGAAGCCTGAAATGTGGCAAAAGGTCGCAAAGTTCAAGGGGGCCGAATACTTTCGCAAGGCACTGTAGTTTCACGTACAGTTGTGCGACTGGATTTTTGGAACGTAACGCAAACGGACCTCCGTCGGCTCCATTTGCATAGACTGTGTAGACCCCTTTAGACGGTACAGGAAACTGTGTATTAATCTTCTGCGCTCTCTCGCTCTCTCTCTCTCAGGTGGTACGATCCAGGGCCTGATCTCAGACTTCATGGGGAAGAGGGCTCCAGTGTTAGCCGTCAGTCTGCTGCTGGCTATGGGAGCCCTGGTGGGTTACAGCCGTGAGTACTCCTCCTTCTTTCATCTGCCGTCCTCCTTTTTCTAGCCCAAAACATTTCAGTATATTATTCAGGCCAACAAAAGCATTTTCCATTTTAATGTGATCTAATTTATTTCATGAAAAAAAATGGAAATGGTTCATTATTGTGTTTTATGCCAATTCTAGACCACCAAAGGGGAGACCATGATGGCGGAAAAAGAAAAATAGAACCACATCCCTTGCTGTCTCATACACAATCCACAAAAAAAACCAACGTGTGAATTAACCCTGTGTTGTCCACCCCCCAGACTCTCCTCCGGACCAGGTGGTGAATGCAGCTCTCCTGGCCACCACAGGTTTCTTCATAGGAGGACCGTCCAACATGATCAGCTCAGCCATCTCTGCAGACCTGGGGCGACAGGAGGCCCTCAGGGGCAGTCAGGAGGCTCTGGCTACCGTCACCGGCATAGTGGACGGGACTGGGAGTATTGGAGCTGCAGCGGGACAGGTAACACACACTAGAGACCGAGAAAGTACACACATACATACAGTACATGCATACACACAGAAATATGTGCTTTCCAGTGATTTAATCTTGAGTTTTTTTTCCGTTGTCTTCCAGTATTTGGTATCCGTGATCGAGAGCAAGCTGGGCTGGATGTTTGTCTTCTACTTCTTCATCGTCATGGTAATATCATCATGTCTAACCCCATAATGTGAGACAATGTTCACGTCTTCCAGAAATGAGTCACTCATTCTCCTCAGGAGCATCTTACATAAGGCACTGTGTTGTCCCTGTTGGTGACATATTTGTTCCTGTTATTTGATCGCCTCACAGACCGGCTGCAGCATAGTCTTCATCTTGCCGCTGATCGTGACTGAGATTCGGGCCATGTGGAGGGAGAGACGGGCACGGACACAGGAGCTGTGAAGCCTTCCTCACGGGCGGCCATGTTGTTTCCTACTCCTTCCCTATGGGGCCTACTGCCTGTCAGTCAGACTATGTCCACTGATCACTACTGTAGACGTATGTACAACATGTCTATGAATGTGTCCAGTCTATGTATATATTTGGTCAGAAACGCGTTTTTTTGTGTTTTTTAAAGATATTACTTCAGCGCCTTTTACGAGTGGGGGCAGGGCCCTCTCAATGTTTGTGGTCTGAGATAGGAAGTTCCAAGCAGCTAACGATTATTCCAATTCATTTACCAGTTTACTGGAGTGTATAATGATTACTTGTATAGAATGATTGAATCTGCTCATTTGCTTAGTAGAGATCAGATTTCAAAGACACACACAACTCTCCATCACTCACTCATAGAATCTCACACACAACTCTCCATCACTCACTCATAGAATCTCACACACAAGTCGACTCTGAGGATTTTTAGTCATTGCCTGTAGCACACACTGTAGTCAGTGACCACGTTTACATGTGCAAGGTATTGTGGACAGTAGCTCGTATCCCGCAGAAGGTCTTATTCGGGTTAAGCTATTTACATGCACTTTTGATATCCCGCTCACAAGTATCCCTGTACCGATGAATAAACGGATTATTCCTCATTTTAAATTGATATGGGTTAAATATTAACTGAAATATGGCCTATAACCTTTCACATGTAGCGTAATATAATATTAACTCTTGCAGAATTATGCATTTATTGCAGTGAAATTACGCAACAAATGTTAATTTAGTCTCGGAAACAAGAGTGGAGAAATAAGAATTATTTCAGCATCTCTTGAGGAAATGCAAGTGTGTGTGTTCTCGTTGACACTATTATGCAAGCAGACAGTATTTCAACCACATAAAATATGCACCCAAGACAGACTAAAGTCTTATCATAAACCAATTTCATCGTTTTCTCAGCTTTTAATTTCACTAAAACCAGTCAAACTGATGACATTTGGGAATTTTGCAAAGACCAAATCTTTTCACTGTTCTCCCTGGGTCCCTAAACGAAACAGATAACTTTACCGGTTTTAACTAGAATACTAATGCACTCATTCTGTCAATGTAAGACATTATTCTGGTGAGCACTACTTTATTTAGTCTTCTGGGGCAACAAGTTATGACAGAAGAGAAGCTGCATGTATCTAACTATAGTTGACAAACAAATGTCCTTCCAAATGTCGGAAATTGTAAACAGAAAGTTGTCTAGATTACGCTACACGGTCCAGGATGAAGTATCGGCAAAATAAATTATTATGGTGGCTGGAACTGAGCAGTTTGCCTACTTTTTGAAGTGATTTGTTTAACAATTGGATGAAAACATCACACAACACCCATTATACCTGAAACTGAGCCCACAAATCAAATCAAATCAAATTTATTTATATAGCCCTTCGTACATCAGCTGATATCTCAAAGTGCTGTACAGAAACCCAGCCTAAAACCCCAAACAGCAAACAATGCAGGTGTAAAAGCACGGTGGCTAGGAAAAACTCCCTAGAAAGGCCAAAACCTAGGAAGAAACCTAGAGAGGAACCGGGCTATGTGGGGTGGCCAGTCCTCTTCTGGCTGTGCCGGGTAGAGATTATAACAGAACATGACCAAGATGTTCAAATGTTCATAAATGACCAGCATGGTCAAATAATAATAAGGCAGAACAGTTGAAACTGGAGCAGCAGCACAGTCAGGTGGACTGGGGACAGCAAGGAGCCATCATGTCAGGTAGTCCTGGGGCACGGTCCTAGGGCTCAGGTCCTCCGAGAGAGAGAAAAAGAAAGAGAGAATTAGAGAGAGCATATGTGGGGTGGCCAGTCCTCTTCTGGCTGTGCCGGGTGGAGATTATAACAGAACGTGGCCAAGATGTTCAAATGTTCATAAATGACCAGCATGGTTGAATAATAGTAAGGCAGAACAGTTGAAACTGGAGCAGGAGCATGGCCAGGTGGACTGGGGACAGCAAGGAGTCCTCATGTCAGGTAGTCCTGGGACATGGTCCAGGGCCCAGGCCAGTTGAAACTGGAGCAGCAGCATGGCAGACTGCGAAAAATAACAGTAAACGGGATAAGATGTGTGCATGCCACAGTATCCCATCTAAGATCAGCAAATCCAAGGCGTTTTATCCGGGTTTTCGGGTTATTGTAAACGAGATATGATGTTTACGTGTGTCAACTCAAGAGAGTACTTGGGTACCCCGAATAATAACGGAATATTGGTGTGCATGTAAACGTGGTCAGACTAAACGGTACGTTTGCCCCAAAAATGTTTTGAAGCGGCTTTTTTTAAGTCTTAACAGTCAGTTAACAAACATTAACTGCACGCCTCTGAAATATTTTCCTTACCAAAATTATTTAAAGGTATACTGATTTTATTTACTGTAGTTACATAAATTAAAACGGTACAAGTAGTTATTCTGGTTGTATTGGTATCAGTTGCTAAATTACTGTAGTGGTTTTAACCAAGGCCACAAGTGCATTTCAGCTCGTCCAGGGCCTGCTAAACTTGATGACATGGAATGTGTATTTAATTTTATCATTGTCGAATGTATGTTCTTAATCTGTGGTAAATGTTCATTTTTTTCCGTATGTGCACTTTAAATTCATGTTTTAATGAGCCTATGTTTTTATTTTTTTTCAAGAAAAGCAAGTGGTCTTTTTCAAAACTGTTGACTCCTATCTTTTATCGTTCCCAAGGGAATTTACGATATATTTTGGGAAACCACTTCAATGAATTTGAATTTAAATGACCTAAACTGTATTCACACAACTGACTTTTTTGTATAGATCTCATAAAGCAACGAAACCAGCAATTAGAAACCTTGAATTAGCATACTTGGCAAGATGATTTATTTTGACCTATAAAATGGACACAAATGAAGAGGATTCGTTCAGAAGGATTTGGTAAATTATTAATGGGATAGATATCCTGTAGAGGTGTAGTGGATCAATTCTGCTCAATCCTGTTGCAGATGTGTTATGTCACTTCAGAACCACCAGGAGGAGCCCTTAAGGCAGAAATAATACCAGGACAATGTGTGGTAATAGTAGGTCTAATAGAATTAGTAGACTTAATATGTGTAGAATTAGTAGGTCTAATAGAATTAGTAGAATTAATGTGTAGAATTAGTAGGCCTTATAGAATTAGTAGACTTAATGTGTAGAATTAGTAGGTCTAATATAATTAGTAGGCTTAATAGAATTAGTAGACTTAATATGTGTAGAATTAGTAGGCCTAATAGAATTAGTAGACTTAATATGTGTAGAATTAGTAGGCTTAATAGAATTAGTAGACTTAATGTGTAGAATTAGTAGGTCTAATAGAATTAGTAGACTTAATATTTGTATAATTAGTAGGTCTAATAGAATTAGTAGGCTTAATAGAATTAGTAGACTTAATATGTGTAGAATTAGTAGGTCTAATATAATTAGTAGGCTTAATAGAATTAGTAGACTTAATATGTGTAGAATTAGTAGGCCTAATAGAATTAGTAGACTTAATATGTGTAGAATTAGTAGGTCTAATATAATTAGTAGGCTTAATAGAATTAGTATAGACTTTATGTGTAGAATTAGTAGGCCTAATAGAATTAGTAGACTTAATATGTGTAGAATTAGTAGGCCTAATAAAATTAGTAGACTTAATATGTGTAGAATTAGTAGGTCTAATAGAATTAGTAGGCTTGATATAATTAGTAGACTTAACATGTGTAGAATTAGTAGGTGTAATGGAATTAGTAGACTTAATATGTGTAGAATTAGTAGGCCTAATATAATGAGTAGACTTAATATGTGTAGAATTAGTAGGTCTAATAGAATTAGTAGACTTAATGTGTAGAATTAGTAGGTCTAATAGAATTAGTAGACCTAATAGAATTAGTAGGTCTAATAGAATTAGTAGACTTAATATGTGTAGAATTAGTAGGTCTAATATAATTAGTAGACTTAATATGTGTAGAATTAGTAGGTCTAATAGAATTAGTAGGTCTAATATAATTAGTAGACTTAATATGTGTAGAATTAGTAGGTCTAATATAATTAGTAGACTTAATATGTGTAGAATTAGTAGGTCTAATAGAATTAGTAGGTCTAATAGAATTAGTAGACTTAACATGTGTAGAATTAGTAGGTCTAATGGAATTAGTAGACTTAATATGTGTATAATTAGTAGGTCTAATATAATTAGTAGGCTTGATATAATTAGTAGACTTAACATGTGTCGAATTAGTAGGCCTAATAGAATTAGTAGACTTAATATGTGTCGAATTAGTAGGCCTAATAGAATTAGTAGGTCTAATATGTGTAGAATTAGTACGCCTAATATAATTAGTAGACTTATTCAATTTAGACTTAGTAGGCTTAATAGAATTAGTAGACTTAACATGTGTAGAATTAGTAGGTCTAATGGAATTAGTAGACTTAACATGTGTAGAATTAGTAGGTCTAATGGAATTGGTAGACTTAATATGTGTAGAATTAGTAGGCCTAATAGAATGAGTAGACTTAATATGTGTAGAATTAGTAGGTCTAATAGAATTAGTAGGTCTAATATAATTAGTATAATTAATATGTGTAGAATTCGTAGGCTTAATAGAATTAGTAGACTTAATATGTGTAGAATTAGTAGGCCTAATAGAATGAGTAGACTTAATATGTGTAGAATTAGTAGGTCTAATAGAATTAGTAGGTCTAATATAATTAGTATAATTAATATGTGTAGAATTCGTAGGCTTAATAGAATTAGTAGACTTAATATGTGTAGAATTAGTAGGTCTAATAGAATTAGTAGGTCTAATAGAATTAGTAGACTTAACATGTGTAGAATTAGTAGGTCTAATGGAATTAGTAGACTTAATATGTGTATAATTAGTAGGTCTAATATAATTAGTAGGCTTGATATAATTAGTAGACTTAACATGTGTCGAATTAGTAGGCCTAATAGAATTAGTAGACTTAATATGGTGTCGAATTAGTAGGCCTAATAGAATTAGTAGGTCTAATATGTGTAGAATTAGTACGCCTAATATAATTAGTAGACTTATTAAATTTAGACTTAGTAGGCTTAATAGAATTAGTAGACTTAACATGTGTAGAATTAGTAGGTCTAATGGAATTAGTAGACTTAACATGTGTAGAATTAGTAGGTCTAATGGAATTAGTAGACTTAATATGTGTAGAATTAGTAGGTCTAATAGAATTAGTAGGTCTAATATAATTAGTATAATTAATATGTGTAGAATTCGTAGGCTTAATAGAATTAGTAGACTTAATATGTGTAGAATTAGTAGGCCTAATAGAATGAGTAGACTTAATATGTGTAGAATTAGTAGGTCTAATAGAATTAGTAGGTCTAATATAATTAGTATAATTAATATGTGTAGAATTCGTAGGCTTAATAGAATTAGTAGACTTAATATGTGTAGAATTAGTAGGCCTAATAGAATTAGTAGACTTAATATGTGTAGAATTAGTAGGTCTAATAGAATTAGTAGACTTAATATGTGTAGAATTAGTAGGTCTAATAGAATTAGTAGACTTAACATGTGTAGAATTAGTAGGTCTAATGGAATTAGTAGACTTAATATGTGTAGAATTAGTAGGTCTAATAGAATTAGTAGACTTAATATGTGTAGAATTAGTAGGTCTAATAGAATTAGTAGGTCTAATAGAATTAGTAGACTTAATGTGTAGAATTAGTAGGCCAAATATAATTAGTAGGCCTAATATGTGTAGAATTAGTAGGTCTAATAGAATTAGTAGACTTAATATGTGTATAATTAGTAGGTCTAATATAATTAGTAGGCTTGATATAATTAGTAGACTTAACATTTGTAGAATTAGTAGGTCTAATGGAATGAGTAGACTTAATATGTGTAGAATTAGTAGGCCTAATAGAATGAGTAGACTTAATATGTGTAGAATTAGTAGGTCTAATAGAATTAGTATAATTAATATGTGTAGAATTCGTAGGCTTAATAGAATTAGTAGACTTAACATGTGAATAGTAGGTCTATAGAATTAGTAGACTTAACATGTCTAATGGAATTAGTAGACTTAATATGTGTATAATTAGTAGGTCTAATATAATTAGTAGACTTTATGTGTAGAATTAGTAGGTCTAATAGAATTAGTTGACTTAATATGTGTTGAATTAGTAGGCCAAATATAATTAGTGGACTTAATATGTGTAGAATTAGTAGGTCTAATAGAATTAGTAGGTCTTAATGTGTAGAATTAGTAGGTCTAATATAATTAGTAGACTTATTCAATTTAGACTTAGTAGGCTTAATAGAATTAGTAGACTTAATATGTAGAATTAGTAGGTCTAATATAATTAGTAGACTTAACATGTGTAGAATTAGTAGGTCTAATGGAATTGGTAGACTTAATATGTGTAGAATTAGTAGGCCTAATAGAATTAGTAGACTTAATATGTGTAGAATTAGTAGGTCTAATAGAATTAGTAGGTCTAATATAATTAGTATAATTAATATGTGTAGAATTAGTAGGTCTAATAGAATTAGTAGACTTAATATGTGTAGAATTAGTAGGCCTAATAGAATTAGTAGACTTAATATGTGTAGAATTAGTAGGTCTAATAGAATTAGTAGGTCTAATATAATTAGTATAATTAATATGTGTAGAATTAGTAGGCTTAATAGAATTAGTAGACTTAATATGTGTAGAATTAGTAGGTCTAATAGAATTAGTAGGTCTAATAGAATTAGTAGACTTAATATGTGTAGAATTAGTAGGTCTAATAATTAGTAGACTTAATATGTATAATTAGTAGGTCTAATATAATTAGTAGGCTTGATATTTAGTAGGTAGTAGAATTAGTAGGCCTAATAGAATTAGTAGACTTAATTATATGTGTCGAATTAGTAGGCCTAATAGAATTAGTAGGTCTAATATATGTGTAAATTAGTAGGCTAATATAATTAGTAGACTTATTAAATTTAGACTTAGTAGGCTTAATAGAATTAGTAGACTTAACATGTGTAGAATTAGTAGGTCTAATAAATTAGTAGACTTAACATGTGTAGAATTAGTAGGTCTAATGGAATTAGTAGACTTAATATGTGTAGAATTAGTAGGTCTAATAGAATTAGTAGGTCTAATATAATTAGTATAATTAATATGTGTAGAATTAGTAGGTCTAATAGAATTAGTAGACTTAATATGTGTAGAATTAGTAGGCCTAATAGAATGAGTAGACTTAATATGTGTAGAATTAGTAGGTCTAATAGAATTAGTAGGTCTAATATAATTAGTATAATTAATATGTGTAGAATTAGTAGGCTTAATAGAATTAGTAGACTTAATATGTGTAGAATTAGTAGGCCTAATAGAATTAGTAGACTTAATATGTGTAGAATTAGTAGGTCTAATAGAATTAGTAGACTTAATATGTGTAATTAGTAGGTCTAGAATTAGTAGGTCTAATAGAATTAGTAGACTTAACATGTGTAGAATTAGTAGGTCTAATATAATTAGTAGACTTAATATGTGTAGAATTAGTAGGTCTAATAGAATTAGTAGACTTAATATGTGTAGAATTAGTAGGTCTAATAGAATTAGTAGGTCTAATAGAATTAGTAGACTTAATGTGTAGAATTAGTAGGCCAAATATAATTAGTAGGCCTAATATGTGTAGAATTAGTAGGTCTAATAGAATTAGTAGACTTAATATGTGTATAATTAGTAGGTCTAATATAATTAGTAGGCTTGATATAATTAGTAGACTTAACATGTGTAGAATTAGTAGGTCTAATGGAATGAGTAGACTTAATATGTGTAGAATTAGTAGGCCTAATAGAATGAGTAGACTTAATATGTGTAGAATTAGTAGGTCTAATAGAATTAGTATAATTAATATGTGTAGAATTCGTAGGCTTAATAGAATTAGTAGACTTAACATGTGTAGAATTAGTAGGTCTAATGGAATTAGTAGACTTAATATGTGTAGAATTAGTAGGTCTAATATAATTAGTAGACTTTATGTGTAGAATTAGTAGGTCTAATAGAATTAGTTGACTTAATATGTGTTGAATTAGTAGGCCAAATATAATTAGTGGACTTAATATGTGTAGAATTAGTAGGTCTAATATAATTAGTAGACTTAATATGTGTAGAATTAGTAGGTCTAATAGAATTAGTCGACTTAATGTGTAGAATTAGTAGGTCTAATAGAATTAGTAGGCCTAATAGAATTAGTAGGTCTAATATAATTAGTAGGCCTAATATGTGTAGAATTAGTAGGCCTAATAGAATTAGTAGGTCTAATATAATTAGTAGACTTAATATGTGTAGAATTAGTAGGTCTAATAGAATTAGTAGGCCTAGTAGAATTAGTAGGTCTAATAGAATTAGTAGACTTAATGTGTCGAATTAGTAGGCCTAATATAATTAGTAGGTCTAATATAATTAGTAGACTTTATGTGTAGAATTAGTAGGTCTAATAGAATTAGTAGACTTAATATGTGTAGAATTAGTAGGTCTAATAGAATTAGTAGAATTAATATGTAGAATTAGTAGGCCTTATAGAATTAGTAGACTTAATGTGTATAATTAGTAGGTCTAATATAATTAGTAGGCTTGATATAATTAGTAGACTTAACATGTGTAGAATTAGTAGGTCTAATAGAATTAGTCGACTTAATGTGTAGAATTAGTAGGTCTAATAGAATTAGTAGGCCTAATATAATTAGTAGGTCTAATAGAATTAGTAGGCCTAATATGTGTAGAATTAGTAGGCCTAATATAATTAGTAGGTCTAATATAATTAGTAGACTTAATATGTGTAGAATTAGTAGGTCTAATAGAATTAGTAGGCCTAGTAGAATTAGTAGGTCTAATAGAATTAGTAGACTTAATATGTGTCGAATTAGTAGGCCTAATATAATTAGTAGGTCTAATATAATTAGTAGACTTTATGTGTAGAATTAGTAGGTCTAATAGAATTAGTAGACTTAATATGTGTAGAATTAGTAGGTCTAATAGAATTAGTAGAATTAATGTGTAGAATTAGTAGGCCTTATAGAATTAGTAGACTTAATGTGTATAATTAGTAGGTCTAATATAATTAGTAGGCTTGATATAATTAGTAGACTTAACATGTGTAGAATTAGTAGGTCTAATGGAATGAGTAGACATAATATGTGTAGAATTAGTAGGCCTAATAGAATGAGTAGACTTAATATGTGTAGAATTAGTAGGTCTAATATAATTAGTAGACTTAATATGTGTAGAATTAGTAGGTCTAATAGAATTAGTCGACTTAATGTGTAGAATTAGTAGGTCTAATAGAATTAGTAGGCCTAATAGAATTAGTAGGTCTAATATAATTAGTAGGCCTAATAGAATTAGTAGGTCTAATATAATTAGTAGGCCTAATATGTGTAGAATTAGTAGGCCTAATATAATTAGTAGGTATAATAGAATTAGTAGACTTAATATGTATAGAATTAGTAGGCCTAGTAGAATTAGTAGGCCTAGTAGAATTAGTAGGTCTAATAGAATTAGTAGACTTAATATGTGTCGAATTAGTAGGCCTAATAGAATTAGTAGGTCTAATAGAATTAGTAGACTTAATATGTGTAGAATTAGTAGGCCTAATATAATGAGTAGACTTAATATGTGTAGAATTAGTAGGTCTAATAGAATTAGTAGACTTAATGTGTAGAATTAGTAGGTCTAATAGAATTAGTAGACCTAATAGAATTAGTAGGTCTAATAGAATTAGTAGACTTAATATGTGTAGAATTAGTAGGCCTAATAGAATTAGTAGGTCTAATATAATTAGTAGACTTAATATGTGTAGAATTAGTAGGTCTAATAGAATTAGTAGGCCTAGTAGAATTAGTAGGTCTAATAGAATTAGTAGACTTAATATGTGTCGAATTAGTAGGTCTAATAGAGTTAGTAGGCCTAATAGAATGAGTAAACTTAATATGTGTAGAATTAGTAGGTCTAATAGAATTAGTAGACTTAGTATGTGTAGAATTAGTAGGTCTAATATAATTAGTAGACTTAATATGTGTAGAATTAGTAGGCTTAATAGAATTAGTAGACTTAATATGTGTAGAATTAGTAGACTTAATATGTGTAGAATTAGTAGGCCTAATATAATTAGTAGACTTAATATGTGTAGAATTAGTAGGTCTAATAGAATTAGTAGACTTAATATGTGTAGAATTAGTAGGTCGAATAGAATTAGTAGGCCTAGTATAATTAGTAGACTTAATATGTGTAGAATTAGTAGGTCTAATATAATTAGTAGACTTTATGTGTAGAATTAGTAGGTCTAATAGAATTAGTAGACTTAATATGTGTAGAATTAGTAGGGCCTAATATAATTAGTAGACTTAATATAATTATTCAGACTTATGTGTAGAATTAGTAGGTCTAATATAATTAGTAGACTTTATGTGTAGAATTAGTAGGTCTAATAGAATTAGTAGACTTAATATGTGTCGAATTAGTAGGCCTAATAGAATTAGTAGACTTAATATGTGTAGAATTAGTAGGTCTAATATAATTAGTAGACTTTATGTGTAGAATTAGTAGGTCTAATAGAATTAGTAGACTTAATATGTGTTGAATTAGTAGGCCTAGTAGAATTAGTAGGTCTAATAGAATTAGTAGACTTAATATGTGTTGAATTAGTAGGCCAAATATAATTAGTAGGCCTAATATGTGTAGAATTAGTAGGCCTAATATAATGAGTAGACTTATTAAATGTAGACTTAGTAGGCTTAATAGAATTAGTAGACTTAACATGTGTAGAATTAGTAGGTCTAATGGAATTAGTAGACTTAACATGTGTAGAATTAGTAGGTCTAATAGAATTAGTAGACTTAATATGTGTTGAATTAGTAGGCCAAATATAATTAGTAGGCCTAATATGTGTAGAATTAGTAGGCCTAATATAATTAGTAGACTTAATATAATTAGTAGGCCTAATAGAATTAGTAGACTTAATATGTACAGAATTAGTAGGCCTAATAGAATTAGTAGGCCTAATATGTGTTGAATTGGTTGGCCTAATATAATTAGTAGGCCTAATATGTGTTGAATTAGTAGGCCTAATAGAATTAGTAGGCTTATTATGAGTTGAATTAGTAGGCCTAATATGTGTAGAAGTAGTAGGCCTAATATAATTAGTAGACCTAATATGTGTAGAATTAGTAGGCTTAATATAATTAGTAACCTAATATAATTAGTAAATGTAATATGTGTAGAATTAGTATTTTTTTAATTTTACCTTTATTTAACCAGGCAAGTCAGTTAAGAACATATTCTTATTTTCAATGACGGCCTGGGAACAGTGGGTTAACTGCCTGTTCAGGGGCAGAACGACAGACACCTTGTCAGCTCGGGGGTTTGAACTCGCAACCTTCCGGTTACTAGTCCAACGCTCTAACCACTAGGCTACGCTTCCGCCCCAATATGTGGTGAATTACTAGCCCTAATAGAATTAGTAGGCCTAATATAATTAGTAGACTTAATATGTGTAGAATTAGTAGGATTAATAGAATTAGGCCTAATACACATGTATGTGTTGAATTAGTAGGCCTAATAGAATTAGTAGACTTAATATGTGTAGAATTAGTAGACTTAATATGTGTAGAATTAGTAGGCCTAATATAATTAGTAGACTTAATATGTGTAGAATTAGTAGGTCTAATAGAATTAGTAGACTTAATATGTGTAGAATTAGTAGGCCTAATATAATTAGTAGACTTAATATGTGTAGAATTAGTAGGTCTAATATAATTAGTAGACTTTATGTGTAGAATTAGTAGGTCTAATAGAATTAGTAGACTTAATATGTGTCGAATTAGTAGGCCTAATAGAATTAGTAGACTTAATATGTGTAGAATTAGTAGGTCTAATATAATTAGTAGACTTTATGTGTAGAATTAGTAGGTCTAATAGAATTAGTAGACTTAATATGTGTTGAATTAGTAGGCCTAGTAGAATTAGTAGGTCTAATAGAATTAGTAGACTTAATATGTGTTGAATTAGTAGGCCAAATATAATTAGTAGGCCTAATATGTGTAGAATTAGTAGGCCTAATATAATGAGTAGACTTATTAAATGTAGACTTAGTAGGCTTAATAGAATTAGTAGACTTAACATGTGTAGAATTAGTAGGTCTAATGGAATTAGTAGACTTAACATGTGTAGAATTAGTAGGTCTAATAGAATTAGTAGACTTAATATGTGTTGAATTAGTAGGCCAAATATAATTAGTAGGCCTAATATGTGTAGAATTAGTAGGCCTAATATAATTAGTAGACTTAATATAATTAGTAGGCCTAATAGAATTAGTAGACTTAATATGTACAGAATTAGTAGGCCTAATAGAATTAGTAGGCCTAATATGTGTTGAATTGGTTGGCCTAATATAATTAGTAGGCCTAATATGTGTTGAATTAGTAGGCCTAATGGAATTAGTAGGCTTAATATGAGTTGAATTAGTAGGCCTAATATGTGTAGAATTAGTAGGCCTAATATAATTAGTAGACCTAATAGAATTAGTAGACCTAATATGTGTAGAATTAGTAGGCTTAATATAATTAGTAACCTAATATAATTAGTAAATGTAATATGTGTAGAATTAGTATTTTTTTAATTTTACCTTTATTTAACCAGGCAAGTCAGTTAAGAACATAATCTTATTTTCAATGACGGCCTGGGAACAGTGGGTTAACTGCCTGTTCAGGGGCAGAACGACAGACACCTTGTCAGCTCGGGGGTTTGAACTCGCAACCTTCCGGTTACTAGTCCAACGCTCTAACCACTAGGCTACGCTTCCGCCCCAATATGTGGTGAATTACTAGCCCTAATAGAATTAGTAGGCCTAATAGAATTAGTAGACTTAATATGTGTAGAATTAGTAGGATTAATAGAATTAGGCCTAATACACATGTATGTGTTGAATTAGTAGGCCTAATAGAATTAGTAGACTTAATAGAATTAGTAGGCCTAATATGTGTAGAATTAGTAGGCCTAATGGAATTAGTAGGCCTAATAGAATTAGTAGGCCTAATATGTGTAGAATTAGTAGGTCTGATATGTGTTGAATTAGTAGGCCTGATATGTGTTGAATTAGTAGGCCTAATATGTGTAGAATTAGTAGGCCTGATATGTGTAGAATTAGTAGGCCTGATTTGTGTTGAATTAGTAGGCCTGATTTGTGTTGAATTAGTAGGCCTGATATGTGTAGAATTAGTAGGCCTGATTTGTGTAGAATTAGTAGGCCTGATATGTATTGAGTTAGTAGGCCTGATATGTGTTGAATTAGTAGGCCTAATATGTGTAGAATTAGTAGGCCTGATTTGTGTAGAATTAGTAGGCCTGATTTGTGTAGAATTAGTAGGCCTGATATGTGTTGAATTAGTAGGCCTGATTGTGTTGAATTAGTAGGCCTGATATGTGTTGAATTAGTAGGCCTGATATGTGTTGAATTAGTAGGCCTACTAGATTTTCCAGCTGTTGACACTGAAGATCATATGAATGTATAAGGACGTAGCAGATTATGAATGAAGACCAGTCTAAGAAAACAATACTTTGTGTATATTTATAACATTTAATAATGATCGGAAACATACTGTAACAAATTAACATCAAAGTCAACAGTGCACCAAAAACCGGTCAATGAATCTTCCACAAATATGTCCACAATTTCAACATTTGTCGTTTTATTTTCAAACTATTACCAAATCAAAGTTAATATTCTGCTCCCATGTAATTACATTGTAGTACACTTTCAATACATTAGCCATTATCTTATCAAAAACATATGAGGATATTATTCATTTATGCATATAAGGCATGCAATACTATGTTTTGATATACCTGCGATAGAAAGGTGAATTCGATTTAGAGCAAAGTTTATTTTGCCACTGTGGGACACACTGGGCAGGGAGGGGGGGGGGGTGCAGGGGGGGGGCAGGATAGAGCAGCCCAGTAGCTGTATGCAGATCTTTGATCATTAACTTATCACAGTTCGCTTGCAAAGGGTATTCTGGGGAAACCAGTACAGGGATGAGGATGGCCTTGTTTTAACACTGTTGTAATACCAAGAAAGCACCTAATATATATTTATCATTTTGTGTCCGACCCAAACTATGATGAGCCCATAGTCTGTGTCCCAGTTCAGCAGTGACGGTTTAGTTTTTCTAAACACTTCCCCTTCCATGAGAGTAGCTCTATAAAATCAGAAATATCTTGTCAATGTTTTAGTGCAATACACATAATCTGTTAGTTTTACCAAAAGGGCATTTAGAATGATTTCCCTTCAAAAACAAGATACATCGTTAAAAATAAGTTAACAGACTTTTAAAGTTTTTATTTTGAACACATTGAAAGACGGGCGCATATAAACCAACGTACACACAGACTCAAGTCCGAACACACACACAAAAAACACCATCAAATATGATTAAATAAAAAACTGATAATTGATTCCATTGGTGAGGTGAAGTGTGTAAACAGAAATCACATCATTCTGTTGACATGACTCTCTACATTGGCAAGTCAAGAGGGCGGTGGTATAAGAACCTCTTTGGATCCAGACAAAAGCCCTCTAGAACACAGGCCACTCGTCTGGCTATTAGAACCACTTTGATTCAGGGTCTCGGACATCATTCTGTTGCGGTCTGTTAATAAAGTACTCTCTTCGTTCGCTGGACTTTATCCTGCTAACTGTTCCAAATGTCCCAACTGAAATTGGTAAAGGGCTTTTAAACTGGAAGAACTTGTCCCGATTGGTGAATTTGGTATAAAATACTTTTAAACTGGAAGAACTTTTGAGGCTGATTACCTGACCTGTCAATGTTTTTAATGTACTGTTTTATACTCTTGTGAATTCAATGGTTTCTACTAGATTACTTGTAGTTTTTCATGTCTGTCATGTTTTTTTGTAATGACTTGGTGCTGCCTATCTTGGCCAGGGTGCTCTTGGAAAAATAGATTTTAATCTCAAATGAGCCCTTCCTGGTTAAATAAAAGTTAAATAAAATAAATAAATAAAAATAACAACGCTCAGGACTCCCAGAGGACTTGAGTTTCCTCCGTCCTGCTTTGAGCTGGAATGGGTCCTATCACTCTGACACACTTTTACCTGATGTGTAACTAAAGCCTATGGTCTGAACCCGCTATCCCACTGAACCAGCTATGAACAGCAATAACAAATCATCTCCTGTAGTTTCCAACAAATATTTTGGAATTATTTGACTTTTTTTTTAAATGTTGTATATCATTTTTTCTATTATTTTTGTCAATCACTCAATGAGGTAGGTAATCCAGATGATATCTATTTGTTCGAACATGACACATTTAGGGAAAGGCCCTCCCTGTAGGACTGCTATTTTTGCCACTATTATTTACAGTATTGCGATGTGACTCTGGCTATGGAGAATGAGCGGCATAACGTTTGGAATGCAATGCCAACGGACAGAATCTGTGATACTGTATATTAATCACAGGTATATCTGAGATGGATTTGGAGATGCTTAAGGTATGTGGATTTCTATGTCCCTTGACTCAGGCCAACGCTTACAGATGACTCACATATAATATGTTTTTTTTTTTTGGTCAACTGCCTCAGTTGTCACAACTGTCTTGTATTCTAGCAAAGGAATGGAAATGTGTTGCAGCTCAGCTCCTCGTTAAAAAAAAAACATTACTGACAGAACCTGGAATGTTCCGTATGCATTAAGGATTCATGTACTTTTGTGAACTGCAACACCATTTAACTTCAATTCCAAACAATGTCAAAGCTACATTCCTTCATACAGGAAAGAGTTCAAAACCTAGAGGCTGCCATTATACAAAGACAAGAGTAGAGAAGGCAATGTTGTTAAAAGGATTTAGCCAACAAAGCAAACATACAAGGTATATTCAGTTTTGTTACCAAAAAGTTTCCAAGAATATGTTTTACTACCTTAAAAAGACAAAGGGAGCTAAATAAAATCAAAACGATTTATTTTATTCAGTTGTGCACTGAGATTTTTGCCAAATTGTACAGAGACGGTGGTGCCAACGGTGAAGTGTATGCTAGCCATAATAACAATATTTGAGAATGAACTTAAGCTAATTTAAGCTTGTTTCCTACTGACACCAAATATCACTCTGTAATAATACTCACACCAAAAGGCTTAAGAATAAAACAATTACCGTAATAATAGACATTTACTGAGAAGTACTACTGCTCAATAAGATGTATCATTATCATACCGATGCCTGATAGCCTAAGTGCTGGAACTTCACAGTTGACCTTTGCACCCTAGGCTAATCATGGTCACATTGCCAATTTGACCTGAGGTGACCCCGGGGCCTCTTACTCGCGTGGCTGATACTTTTACAGCCGTGGTGAAACTGAAGACGACACGTGGAGTGAGGTCAGGAATAGTTGAACTACTCTTAGAGAGGTAGTTAGAGTGTGGGTCGGAGTGGTTGGGGGTTAAATACTACACCAAGGGTACTGTTGGAAGAAATCTCTTACAACAGAGCCGTTTAGGTTTTTTCCTGATGAGTGCATTTGAATTATTTCACAGTATAATCTAAAGCTTAGACAATAATACAAGCTTAGAAAATATAGATGAAATACAGCTATATAAATATATATACAAACATATCCGTCATTTCCACTTCCTTTTCCACTTCCTTTAAGACATATTGTAGCTATGAGCTCTTCGACCGTCAGAGTCGCTACAGAACGCTGCAGAAATGATATATCCATCTTAATGAGGTGATTTCCAAACGGAGCATGCCCACTGAATTGCACTCTTTCCTGGGCTGTGTTTACTGCCGATAGGGCCGTTTGTGATGCATGGTTGTCCTCTTCTTCACGACAAAGAATTCTGTGGATGACCAGCACAGAGAGAGAGAACAGGTGTTAGTTCCCAGTCCCAGTAATGTTCTATCAGGGAAATAATGTGTGCATCCCAAATGGCACCCTATAGTTCACTACTTAACCAGGGCCCAGAGGGTAAAAAGTAGGGCACTTGATATAGGGGATAGGGTGCAATTTGTGACACACACATCAAGGCTTATAATTATAACAGGGTTATATAAACTGTTTAGAGACATAGCACAGGTAACAGTGTTGTTGCATGGCCTGTACCTAACATAGTTCACATACAGTGCTTTTGGCAGCACACTGAGGTATTCACAACTGTCACTCAATGGTTAATAAAAGGTTAATAACAGGTTCCTTTGACATTCAAAACAACCTGGAAACGTATATTATCTCTCTTTAAATGAAGACCTCTGGGCTTACGGTTGTTATAATAATAATAATAATAATACAAAATGTACAACTGTATTTATTACTATTATTTATTTATTATCATCATAATTATAGTCACGTTAACCTCTGGACTCACTATTTGTGTCAGAAAATGTGTATACTACTAACTCTCTTGCTTTTTTTCGTACGGCTTTTGTATGAAGCCCAATAGAAGGAAAAAGGAGGGAGGAAAGATTGTTCATTGACACTGACCTGTTATGGCGGCTTGTCTCCGTTTGACTGCTCCTACCCTCTGGCTGGCCGTCTTCTTCTCTGGCCTCTGGATCGTATAGCTCTCCCTGGTGGTCACCTCCAGGTACTCCTCACCACAGCTGGACAACCCTGGAGACGATGCCCGGGCCAACCTGACATTCTCTCTCCCCGCCCTCTGCCCGTCGATGCCAATCACTGGCTTCCTCAACACACAGCTGCGGTAGAACGCCGGCACATCCTGGAATTTCATCTCCTCCCACTCCACGCTGGCGCCCTTGGCGGCCGGCTGGCCGGTGTTGAAGTCAAAGTCCCAGCGCTTGTTGGCCGACTCCACGCTCATACCCAGGTGCCTCTGGAAATCCTTTTGCAGCTGCTCGTGGTCCACAGGCCCAAACAGGTTCCTCCTCACCGGGCCCTGGGCTCTGCGCTTCAGCTCCTCTACACTCCGACAGACCAGCATGGCCCCGTCAGATGATAATGATGATGACGCCATCTTAATGTCCCTGAGAGAGAAAGGGAGATGGTTAGAGGTGAGGTGTCGGTTTTTTCTATGAGGTGTGACCCAGGTCACTATTGGTGTGGTCTAGGTTTAGGCTACGCACAAACACACATATACTCATACCAGCGTTTGACCTTTTGGGACATCATTGAGTTTAATGTTATCAAACACACATGCCCTACCTCCGTCACATTCAACTCTGGACCTTGAAGACAGTTCCACTGCATGTTTCATTGTTCCCCCCAATCAGGGATTGATTTAGACTTTGGACACCAAGTGTGTGCAATTAATCATCAGGTAGAACAGAAAACCAGCAGGCTCCGGACATTGTAGGGTAAGAGTTGAGTACCCCTGCCCTTAGTAATTAACCGTATGGTAAGAGACCCACACACCAAATAAATCTCCAACATCCACAGAATCAGAATAGAAGAACACATGAAGTAGGTAAAAATGAACCTGCTCTGGTCTCTGGCTGCCAGAGGTGAGAGGTCAGGAGGAAAGGTCACATGGTGCGGACCGGGAAACGTATGGAGAATGTTTCACCTCACGTGAGAATGTTTCATGTGCTCTTCTAGTAACCCCATGTAATTGCAGGGATACATTCTGAACTTCAGGAATGTTACACGTTGTTGTAGTTTACTATTTACAACCGTCCAAAACTAGTGTTATAAATTCCCACCTTTTTTTTGTGACATGCAAATATTCTATCCATCAAGGAAACCTGGCCCTGTATCCACAAAGCCTCTCAGAGTAGGAGTGCTGATCTAGGATCAGTTTTCTCTTTTAGATCATCATGTAAACGATTATATGGACAGATCCTAGATCAGCACTCCTACTCAGACTCATTGTGGACTGATCAGCTTTTTTGTTCAAATGTTCAAAGTCACATAATTCCCCACAGCGATTATACTCAAAATGTGACAGCAAGTAAGAGTATTCAGCCTACATTACGACTTCCAAAGTCTAGAAAATATTCATTCATATTCAATAGATCACATGTAACAGTCGGACTTCCTGAAATGAATACCTGTTCGGTTGGTCGGAGTTGCCTTGCTGAGTCCATCTTAGGTCCTATAATGACAAAGTCCCTCAAAAGTTCCCTTCACTGAAACATCTTAGATCTTCTTTTTTTTTGTATTATTTTGCCTCCTTGAAATACAGTGTTACCCGCCAGGGTGTAACAGTCAGTTACCCACTATCAGCATCAGTGAATTGGAAGGAACCACACTGAAAAAGGTGCACCAGACAGGCCATTCCTGCGCCTTGGCTCATCCCAAAAAATCGTTACACGGCAAACTTTACAGCGTCTGGGATGCAACTATTAAAACGTCTGGCTTAAAATGCCAGCCCCCTCATACAAAGAAAAGGGCTTGAGTAAAAGAAACCATTATTCCACATTGAGAACATTAGGTTTTATGGATCAGATGGACAGCCTTTTAGGATGTTCATCTATAAAGAAAACTCAAAGAAACAGCCAAATTGAAAATAAAACACACCAAAAAATAAATAATAATAAATGTTTGAATCAAATTTTTGGATGTTATACTTTGAGAGACGCATACACTATGCTGGGTTGCTTGGATGACTCAACTGCTGGTTTGCAGGCATTCGGTCTATTAGTTGGGTTGTTTTCTTTAATAACTGATGGGTTATTGATGCTGGATTGTTTTCTTTAATAACTGATGGGTTATTGATGCTGGATTGTTTTCTTTAATAACTGATGGGTTATTGATGCTGGATTGTTTTCTTTAATAACTGATGGGTTATTGATGCTGGGTTGTTTTCTTTAATAACTGATGGGTTATTGATGCTGGGTTGTTTTCTTTAATAACTGATGGGTTATTGATGCTGGGTTGTTTTCTTTAATAACTAATGGGTTATTGATGCTGGGTTGTTTTCTTTAATAACTGATGGGTTATTGATGCTGGGTTGTTTTCTCCCCCTCCTTTCCTAATGAGGAGAGCTTGTGTTCAGTGTTTGGTTTGTTGCGTGTAGAATATCGTAGCCTATTCATTGACGATACGCCCTGCTTTACTGAAGTTGCAGCTCTTGATTGTCGATAGATAGGCCGAGTGCACAGTTCGGAATCTGTCTGCATGGTGGCCGACCTGCCTATATTGTGCCCATCCCTCTACCTCCGTCCTTCACTAGCTCACTATGAAAGACGCAAGTATTTGCATTCTCTGACGGTCTCCTCCATTCCAAAATGACCAAATCTTATGAGTCAAGTCTTGCACTCAGAAATGGGAGTCAACGTGCAAGGAGTGGAGGAATATATTAATTTGGAGTCGACTCTCCGCCCCTATGTCATCGTCGTTAAGAGTTGGGAAAATGGCAAGAGAAAGGCAAGCGACAGCAGTGAAGTCCTGTATGGCAATACTTAAATGAGAAGGAAATGCAAACTTTGAAGTGGAATTGAGGTACAGTAATGGATGTACAGGTATAATCAGTGGTGACCTGTGTTTCAGGGCAGAGACCCACCTTTTTTGAGACCCTTGTTTTTTGTTTAAAAAAAAAAATATATATATATTAATGTTTTGGGGGGAACTCTTGCCTGCTTTGCATGTTATTTTGGTATTAATACGTGTCACATCAGTTTGCAAACAATGTACAAATATATATACAGTATATAATTGAGTTAATAAAGCCGCAGCTCCAAAATGCAGGTGTTTCAGCCTAGCTCAGTGCTTTCTGTGGTGGCGGGGCTGGCCAGCAGAAAATAGGACTGGCTCAGTGTTCTGTCACTCATGGGAACCTTATGCAATTCCCAAGATTAAGTCCTTAGAACAGGTAGACATTAATATTTCAGCCCTTTGGGTCCTTCCATAGAGTTATAATATAAGTGCCCTTCCAAGAAGGCTCAAGGTCATTGGCCACAGAAATGAAATCAAATCACGTTATATGTACAGTAGCTTTGATTGGACTGATCATGTCAACATCTTACTTTCACAATCTTAGCTAGCAGTCATCATCATGAATCAAGTTGACAATCTACTGGCAAATCCTTTTTAATCCTTGTCATTTGAAGAGAAATAATGAAGAGAAACTATAGATAAAACGTACCGGTGCTCATCGACCATTGGATATAAACATTACACAACAATTTGGAGATCGCAAATTCAACAATGAGTGGTTTGTAAGGAATCAGTGACAGTGGCTAACTGCAAGCATTGCAACTGGGAAGTCTGGAATAAACAGCTCAAACTGGGAAAATGCATTTTGCACGGTCATTCAACTCGCAAATTGTAAATTCGGCATCTTTCTCTTTGACAACATTTGCCCACAAAGGAAAGCAAATGACAACAAAGTGAGTCCAAAAATGTCTTATGCTGCTTGATAAATGATGTAGGATGCAAGAGAGATATGTGTACTATAGAGAAGAAAGTAATACTAAGTGTATGTTGTGTAGTAAGCTGTTAATAGCCCATGTGCCTCACGCTAATAATTTGGTCTATTTTCACCAACGCGGTATTGTAAACACATCGTTCCTGGCCAGTGTTTGCTTGTTTACTAACTTTTTCTGTACAGCTTTGACAGTGCTACTGATAGTAGTGGTGACGCTTGGCTTGCACGTGCAAATTCAGCACACACACAACATTCTACATATTTGTGTTATTTGATGTGTCAATTTAAAAGCTTATTTAATTTGTCATATAAATAGTGTTATAGGACGTATCTTTTTTGACACACAAAGACCCAAACAGCGTTCAATGTGCCTTACCTTAATAATTTGGTCTATTTAAAAAAAACTCTTATTTTTGCCTACTTTTCTAACTTGGTGGTGCACCTATAACCTGTTTTAGAGAAATGTAAACATTGAATATTGTAAGAGCTTTTTTTGTCTGTTTATATGCCCCCTTTATTTATCCTACGGTTCTGACTTGATGTACACTGTAAGAACAGCCCTTGTTCTGAATTCTGTCGCCGTACATTTCAAAAGTGCTGAACAAATAGTTATATTGACTACGTCCATCATCGCTCCCTCATTAATGTCTTAATCGAAATTACGGATTGCATCTCATCCGCTTGTCGTCCCCTTATGCCATAGTTTGTACATCTCAATTGTCAGTAGAAATCACATTTGTTTAAGCAAGTCAGCCACCCCAAATCTTTTTTTCTGCCACCAAGATTTTCATGCTAAAATCACCACTGGGTGGAATGCTTAACCACCTGAAAAGGCAACCCCGTGAGACCCCAAATAGTTGTTTGCAGCAGCGCATCTGCATTATGAATTCAAGTAGATTTTTATGAATTTGTCATAGTGTTTCAACGGAAAACTGATTTAAAAAAAATGGAGGTTTAAACATTATGGTTTACTATTTGTCATGGTTAACACATTTTAAGGTTGAACACTGACACTTTTATAGCTTTAATGAGGCTTACACAACTGTATGAGTTCCTCAAGAGCCTATTGTTGGGATAGTTAGCACTTTGTTACAATATGGAAATAGTAATGTTACTCATTTTATATTAAAATATGTAATGTGCAAAAATATTCTAGGAACATTTTATTTTGCACTGTACAAACATATCATGAACAAGAATGACACATAGTTACTTTTGGCCACGTCAGAGAAAGCCACGCCCCTCCTGAAAAGAACATTGTAAAAAAAAGACCGAGTTGCTGAAAGTAAATAAAAACATGATTGATGGTTAAATGAACCCATGTTGGGGTAAGCCCAACATGTTGGGTTATTCAAGTAAGAATTCAGCATGTGTTCTGTCCAATATTTACCTTGTGCTGAGTTACCAAATAACACAAATGGAGTTGTTTTTAACCCAGCATTTGTTTGAGTGTAAGAATCTTGAGGAAAACAGGAGCGAGAGACAGGGAATTGATGGGGTTGAGCATGGCCTGTCAACTGTGTTAAAACAAATGTACATTATATTCGTTGCTCTTTAGCTATAGATATTGAATGACTTACATAAAGCTTAATCATAAATATTATAGTAGGCTTTGTATGATATACGTTAGTCCTACTATGCCATAGATGCCCATACTCTACACTGCGTTCATGACGCAGTTTGAGAATATTCTTATTAGCCTGTTCATTGAATAACAAATATTTTCAACGTGGTTTGAAAACAAGTGTTACGTTAAATCCTTTGATTGAAATAAGTATTCTTTCCAATAACATATTTTTTAATGAAAATAACAACATTATCCTAAACGAATAGAAACTGTCATCCCTTCAACAGCAACAGCTCAACTCTTGCGAGTGAAAGTTTGTTTGCGTCGAAAAAGTGGGCGCGGTAACTAGATCATTTTACAACTCTCTGGAATCCCCAGACCCACACAAACATTCTCAACCTCCGATGATAATTATGTCCAACTTCTCCAAATAGGCGATAAGATGAGAAAAAGTTTGAAACACATTTTAAGAGTACGGCACCCGAAATCATTGCCAGATGTCAAAATAGATTCAAATGAGCCTTATTGAAGATAGCACAGCAGAAGTATACATCACAGATGACGCAGTTACATTCGCATACTACATGAGATGTTGAGCAATGCGATGCAACAGAAAAAATACACATGGACAATAACAACCCGAAACAGCACAGATTTGCCTCTGCAGAGTCTGAATAAGAATGCAAAAACTTCTCAAATGCTGCCAATATGCGACTTCTCTTACCAGCAGTGTCCAATGATGCACTCAAATGTGCAATGTTGCGATTCCTGATGTTGTTTCTCAAAAAATTAAACGAGGCGCCTCACCGAAGTATAGACTGATACTCTTCACTGTCCACGATGAACTAATATAACTTTAAAAGCTCCCAGTTATTGCGCTCCCTTGTTCCCTTATGTGACTTGTTTGTTCCAACAAGGCAATGGGACGTCCTACCGCCACAGAAGACTTAATCACGTGATAATCATCATAACAATCGGGGGTTTGGAGCTTGGACAATGCCCAAGGAAAACACCTTGATGTAATCAGTCATTCCCGATGTCTTTAAATAAATGTCATCATATGCCGCAAAGGGTTGGTAAATGTGTGCACCCTGGCCTTGCACTCTTCAGTGCACTTCGAAAAAACGGTGCTATATCTAGAACCGAAAATGGTTATTTGACTGTCCCCATATGAAAACCCGTTTTGGTTCCAGGTAGAACTCTTTCCACACACAGAGGGTTCTACTTGGAACCCATAATAGTTATACCTGGATCCAAAAAGGGTTATCCTATGGGGACAGCCAAATAACCGTTACGGAACCCTTTTTTCTAAGAGTGTAGGCTAATGCAAAATCTGGCATACAATAAAAATACATTGGTATGGACTACTTTCTTGAAATCGAGAAACGTTTTATGAGTTTTTCAATAGATGTCTTACCTCGTTTTCATCATAAGAAAGTTTTGAAGTTCCGTGAGTGGTAAGATTCGAACTGCGCGCAAAGACTTGCTGCACTGTGCCAGAGTTATACTCTCTAAGTAAAATATCTTGGCACGTAGGACCCATTTTCCCAGCTCTTCTGAATGTGACACATTCTTATGTTGGCATTGCGTCACGTTTTGCAAAGGCTGCGTTCCAAGACCATAAGTCACGTTGAATTTCAACGTGATCTAGTCAACCTTCTACTCCATTTTGTTTTTGTTTTTCTCCCGCAGTTTATATAACCTACGTTTCATTTAGGTACAGTCATCTCCCGCTCGAAAAGTTCTCAATGGGATTTACTAGGCACAAAATGTTTTTTTTTGTTGCTTTGAGCTGTTTTCTTAAAGTTTGACCTATATTTGAGACAGTCAGATTACTATTTAGAACAGTAGGTTACAGATCAAGCATAAGGCCTATGTTAGTCTATTATGTTAGTCTAGTTAGTCTATTGGGCTATCTATTAGTATTAGTCATAATTAACATTAATTAATTATTCTAACTAACTTGAATTACAATGTTAGTGTAAATAAACTAATATTTAATGAAAATGTATTAAAACATGTACAAAGCTTTAATAATACACTATTATAGTAGGCCCACATATGGACAACAACAAGGCTGCGTTTACACAGGCAGCCAATTCTGATCTTTTTTTCACTAATTGGTCTTTTGACCAATCAAATTAGCTCTGAAAAAGAGCTGATGTGAAAAGACCTGATGTGATTGGTCAAAAGACCAATTAATGGGAAAAAATATCAGATTTGAACTGCCTGTGTAAACTGCAGCTGAAGTGTCATATTATTATTGATGATTTATGTCTTGTTATACATTTTAATTTATGTGTTTAGTATCATGTTCTTACACTCTCACAGAGGGTTAAATTATGTCAATAAGATTAAACATATATTTCAAAAAATGTTTGGTTAGGCTATACAAAGTAATTAACCATTTCCAGTGAATAACTGAGTGGAAGATTAGTGATTAATATGATAATGACATTTGCATCTTTGTTCTAATTAATGCGCTATCTTCAGCCTATAAACATTTCAGAGGTGTTGGGTAAAATGCAGAAGACACATTTCAGTTGAATGCATTTAGTTGTACAACTGACGAGGTATCCACCTTTCCCTTTCAACACATATCTCCTACATATGATACATAAGCCTACATAAAGTACATTTAATGAACTAACCTGGTTTATAGCCTGCATAATTAATAGATATATCTAGTTGTCCTTGTATAGGCTACTTACATCTCAGTCCAATCCTTTTCTTTTTTATCCCATAAACGTTATGTTTGTGATTCAAGGCTTATCTGTCAATAAGAGTGACATGAAGTCTAAGCTACACAGTCCAGTTTTAAAGTAATGTATATGGTGTCACTATTAACCTCTTAAGGTCATTTCTCCTTCCTTGTTCCTTTATTACATACCAGTGGATGTCCTCCCTCATAGGTCCTTTTTCCTCTTTCAGTTCTTACATGGTTGTGGGGTGATGTCATAGGGACTGTTTGTTCAGGGGCCAACACCCAACACCACTCCTCAGTCTGTCCCAGGTTTCCAGAACAACGGCTATTGCTATTTATACACATCAGCTGATGTAATGTATACGACATAAAGTATCACTTTCCCACTGAATTGTATATTGGCATCCCAAACATGCCAACTAGAGGTCACTTTTGAACATTTGACTCGGAAGTTGATTTGATGCTTTGATACCGACTTCTCTGGTGGAATCATAACACAGTTGGCCGACCAAATCAAATCAAATCAAATCAAATTTATTTATATAGCCCTTCGTACATCAGCTGATATCTCAAAGTGCTGTACAGAAACCCAGCCTAAAACCCCAAACAGCAAACAATGCAGGTGTAAAAGCACCAGGCCGTCTACCCTCTTCACCTATCTCTCCATCTCTCCCCTCTCTCTCCCCCCGAGACGTGTTTAAAACACAGGTAATCATGATCTGTAGAGCTGGCAAGGATGTGTTTGAGATATGGTCTTTGGTTAGAGTGCACTTTGTTAGTTGCACATTATCAGATAAGGGTTAGGCAGGATTCTTCCAGAAGAGAATGACTGGGCGTCTCCATTTGATTTCAACTCAGTCATGGCGACCATTGTCTTATGACAGAGTAATGGGTTGACTCACTCAATGACTGTTCCCGCTCTTGAGAGTGTGCCCATGACAGTGCCCATGACTCTCTGAATTCAGCTGGTACCATTTTAGAACGAATCAGTCTGTGAGTTGGGCTCAATTGGAATTAAAGGCAGTCAATTCAGGGAGCAAACTGAAATTAAAATGAAATGATTGAAAAAGGGAGCATCTATTTTGAATGGCTTATTAATTAACTGAAAAGGAGAAGTTCTTCATGTCAAAAGTTTTAACATTTTAGGAATTCAAATTCAATTGGAATTGAGCCCAACCCTGGTGCATAGTGGTTTGTACACATTGTAATGTTTGGATTATCATCAGCAGACCATGAAGCTCCTCAGTGTGTGTGGGAAATGTGTTGCTTTCCCTCGACCCTGTCCTTATTTACTGAATGTCTATTGTTCTCCAGGCCAGTCTTTAATCCTCCTGCCTGTCTGCAATAGAATTTAACCTCAATGTTTGGTGATTCCTCTGTTCACATCACAGTATTGCTAAGGACAGCACATTAGCACATTGACCCATGATGTCTACAGAGTACAGTCCCTTTAGAAACACACACTTAGCACAAGAGCCAATACCCTAACTGGCACAAAGTATATTGTATTATATGACTGAGTGGGCCCTATTATGTGTTGGATGATAGCTATCATTGGTTTGACATGGAAGATGTTTCAGAACAATCTCATAAATATGTATTGGTCTTGTAAAAACACAACAGAAATCAGTAATCACTTTTCTGCTATCACTGCAGGAATGTCCCACGCAGAATCCTGTTGGTCAAACTCTGCATGTACCACAACTTTCTAAAAGGAAAAAAGGGGAGCAATCTTGTCAATGGGCTTCTGAGTGTG
This sequence comes from Oncorhynchus gorbuscha, assembly GCF_021184085.1. Lineage (NCBI taxonomy): Eukaryota > Metazoa > Chordata > Actinopteri > Salmoniformes > Salmonidae > Oncorhynchus > Oncorhynchus gorbuscha. The sequence continues at coordinate 23,572,842 of NC_060186.1, forward strand.
AGGAAGCTCTGAAATTAAATACTCGCCGGCTTATATGCCCCAAGGTAGTAAATGTGCACAGAGCGTAGGAGGGACTGCAGAGGACACAGTTCACAGTTTCATGTCTACAGGAAGTCTATAGTAAGAGGAAGTGGAGAACCACAGAGAGAAAGAGCTCGGTTCACAGGTGTAGGGGGTTTCACATGCCCTTCTGACAGAATGAACCAAGGCTCACAGATACTACAGAAAGTATCAGTTCATACGCTCATGGAGACCATAAAGTATGTCCCACAAGCTAGTATCACAAGCACATGGGGTTTCATTAGTTGGTTGTCAACAATGCAGGGCACCCCATAATACTAAAATGGTTCATCACACTATTTTCAGGAAGTTCTCAAGATTCTCCTAGAAATGAGGACATTCACTGCCTTTGCTAGCTCTTGTGTGGTCCTGATAGTAATACCATATCATCAGACTTTGGCTACAGGGAAAGAAGGGAGGCAGGCTTTCAGATTCCAGTAGTGACATGCCTGCTTCTACCGTCAATTAATTGAAAATATAAGAGTACTAAAAGACTACTACCTCCCATTTTCTGTCTCCCTAAGGCTCAATATCATACTCCCTCAAAATTCAGCCACATAGTATGTATTGCAACCCAAGCTGTGCAGAGCAATAATGGTATGGCAATAACAAGCAGCAAACCATGACGGACCCCCCACACCTCCAATCTCCCCCATGTTTGAGTAAAGGAGGGGAAAAGGAGGTGTCTGTAGGGGATTAGTAGTCCTCCAGATGTAGGAGTAGCAGGTGGGTGAGGAGGGGAGAGGGGGACTTGGTTCTATTTCATGGGGGATGAGTGGTGAATGCAAAGCGGTGGTGGGGATTGGTGGGGGTGTAGGGGGTAGGTTGGCGAGGGAGAGAGTGCTTGTTTTTGGGGGTTAGCAGGACTGTTTTTGGGGGTTAGCAGGACTGTTTTTGGGGGTTAGCAGGACTGTTTTTTGGGGGCTAGCAGGACTGTTTTTTGGGGGTTAGCAGGCCTTTTTTGGGGGAGCTAGCAGGACTATTTTGGGGGGCTAGCAGGACTGTTTTTTGGGGGAGCTAGCAGGACTGTTTTGGGGGAGGCTAGCAGGACTGTTTTGGGGGAGCTAGCAGGACTGTTTTTGGGGAGCTAGCAGGAAAGAAAAGTTGGGGGGCTAGCAGGACTGTGTTTGGGGGAGCTAGCAGGACTGTTCTTGGGGGGGGGGTATAGCAGGACTGTTATTGGGGAGCTAGCAGGACTGTTTCTTGTGGAGCTAGCAGGACTGTTTTTTGGGTTGCTTGTGTAATGGATGTGAAACGGCTAGCTTAGTTAGCGGTGGTTCGCGCTAAATAGCGTTTCAATCGGTGACGTCACTTGCTCTGAGACCTTGAAGTAGTGGTTCCCCTTGCTCTGCAAGGGCTGCTGCTTTAGTGGAGCGATGGGTAACGATGCTTCGTGGGTGACTGTTGTTGATGTGTGCAGAGGGTCCCTGGTTTGCGCCCGGGTATGGGCCATTTAGGGGACCAAAGCTACACTCATGTTATACTGTTACACTAGCAGGACTGTTTTTAGGGGCTCTACCAACTGAGCTTAGCAGGACTGTTTTGTTACACTAGCAGGACTGTTTTTTGGGGAGCTAGGACTGTTTTTAGGACTGTTTTTTTGGGGGGCTAGCAGGACTGTTTTTGGGGAGCTATCAGGACTGTTTTTGGGGAACTAGCAGGACTGTTTTTGGGGAACTAGCAGGACTGTTTTTTGGGTTGCTAGCAGGACTGTTTTTTGGGTTGCTAGCAGGACTGTTTTTGGGGGGCTAGCAGGACTTTTTGGGGGGCTAGCAGGACTGTTGTTTGGGGAGCTTGCAGGACTGTTTTTTGGGGAGCTGGGGGTTCTGTGGTGTAGAGTGTAGACTGTCAATTACACTCTCTTTCTTTGGAGTGAGCTACAGTATATGCTTTTGTGTGTGTGTGTGTGTGTGTGTGTGTGTGTGTGTGTGTGTGTGTGTGTGTGTGTGTGTGTGTGTGTGTGTGTGTGTGTGTGTGTGTGTGTGTGTGTGTGTAGATACAATATAGACATGTCTAGATACAGTATACAGTGCATTAAGAAATAATTCAGACTTTTTCCACATTGTGTTACATTACAGCTTGTTCTAAAATTGATCAAATATTTTTTTCCCTCATCAATCTTCACACAATACCTAATAATGACAAAGCACATGTTTGCATATGTATTAAATAAAAAAAACAGAAATACCTTATTTACATAAGTATTCAGACCCTTTGCTATGAGACTCGAAAATTATCTCAGGTGCATCCTGTTTCCATTGATCATCCTTGAGATGTTTTTACAACTTGATTGGAGTCCACCTGTGGTAAATTCAATTGATTGAACATAATTTGGAAAGGCACACACCAGTCTATATAAGGTCCCACAGTTGGCAGTGCATTCCAGAGCAAAAACCAAGCCATGAGGTCGAAGGAATTGTCAGAAGAAGGATTGTATTGAGGCACAGATCTGGGGAAGGGTACCAAAACATTTCTACAGCATTGAAGATCCCCAAGAACATAGTGGCCTCCATCATTCTTAAATGAAAGAAGTTTGGAACAACCAAGACTCTTCCTAGAACTGGCCGCAAGGCCAAACTGATCAATTAAGGGAGGAGGGCCATGGTCAGGGAGGTGACTAAAAACTTGATGGTCATTATAATATGGCTCCAGAATTCCTCTGTGGAGATGGGAGAAAATTCCAGAAGGAACAAACTCCCTCACGACGCCAGGACAGCGGAGTCAATCAAAACCCCACCTCTTTAAGGAATACCTAGGATAGGTTAAGTAATCCATATCTGCAGCACTCCACTAATCAGGCCTTTATGGTAGTGTCCAGATGGTGTCCAGATGGAAGCTACTCCTCAGGAAAAGGCACATGACAGCCTGCTTGGAGTTTGCCGAAAGGCACCTGAAACCATGAAAAACAATATTCTCTGGTCTGATGAAACCAAGATTAAACTCTTTGGCCTGAATGCCATGCTTCACATCTGGAGGAAACCTGGCACCATACCTACAGTGAAGCATGGTGGTGGCAGCATCATGCTGTGGGGACGATTTTCAGCGGCAGGGACTGGGAGACTAGTCAGGATAGAGGCAAAGATGAACGGAGTAAAGTACACAGAGATCCTTGATGAAAACCTGCTCTGGTGCGCTCAGGACCTCAGACCTGGGGTGAAGGTTCACCTTCCAACAGGACAATGACCCTAAGCACACAGCCAAGACAATACAGTAGTGGCTTTGGGACAAGTCTCTGAATGTCCCAGCCAGAGCCCGGATATCTCTGGAGAGACCTGAAAATAGCTGTGCAGCGACGCACCCCATCCAACCTGACAGAGCTTGAGAGGATCTGCAGAGAAGAATGGGAAAAACCCAAATACAGGTGTGCCAAGCTTGTAGCGTCATACCCAAGAAGACTCAAGGCTGACAAAGTAATGAGTAAAGGGTCTGAAAACATGTGTAAATGTTATATAAAGTGCCAAAGGTGCTTTGACAAAGTAAACTGAATAAAAAACTGGGTCTGAAAACATGTGTAAATTTTGATTCTTCAAATCAAAAAAAAATACAGTTTTATATCTTTATGTTTGAAGCCTGAAATGTGTTGACCTAAATGACTAATGATGATAAATACAATCCACCTGTGTGTAATCGTCTCAAAATTCACTGTGATAGTCTCAGAGGTCCGTTAAAACTTTCAAGAAGAACAAGGCACTTTATATAATGCCATTTGCCATTTCCCAAGCCATTTAGCACATTTAATATTGAAATGGAAGGAGTATCAGACCACTGCAAATCTACCAAGACTTTTCATCCAAGGAGAAGACTGATCAGAGATGCAGCAGTCATGTGTGCATCTACATTCTAGACTCTGTCCATGGGTGGTCCAAATCTGGGGAAGAGTGGCAAGAACCCATTTCTAAAGATTTCCTGTTGTTTAAAGTTTGCCACAAGCCACCTGGGAGACACACCAAACATGCTCTGGTCAGATGAAACCAAAATTGAGCTACACAGGACCACTGCAAAAGACCTGAGTCCAATTTTTCAGTTTTTGATTTGTTAAAGTTTTGACCTGGGAGTTAAACAATGGTTATGTTTGGCGAAAGCAACACCCTGAACACACCATCCCCACTGAATGGCAGCTACAGGACCATTCTGGAAGAAAACCTGATGGAGTCTGCAAGTTTGAAATATCCAATAAATGTCGTTCCACTTCATGATTGTGTCCCACTTGTTGTTGATTCTTCACAAAAAAATACAGTTTTATATCTTTATGTTTGAAGCCTGAAATGTGGCAAAAGGTCGCAAAGTTCAAGGGGGCCGAATACTTTCGCAAGGCACTGTATATATATATTTTTTTATACATTTGTAAAAATTTATAAAAACTTGTTTTTGCTTTGCCATTATGAGATATTGTGTGTAGATTGATGAGAGAGAAAAAAGATTGAATCCATTTCAGAATAAGGCTGTAACGTAACAAAATGTGGAACAAGTCAAGTTGTCTGAATACTTTCCGAATGCACTGTATACAGGTGTGTGTGTGTATACAGGTGTGTGTGTGTATACAGGTGTGTGTGTGTATACAGGTGTGTGTGTATACAGGTGTGTGTGTGTATACAGGTGTGTGTATACAGGTGTGTGTGTGTGTGTGTGTGTGTGTGTGTGTGTGTGTGTGTGTGTGTGTGTGTGTGTGTGTGTGTGTGTGTGTGTGTGTGTGTGTGTGTGTGTGTGTGTGTGTGTGTGTGTGTGTGTGTGTGTGTGTGTGTGTGTGTGTGTGTGAGGGTACAGAGTCGTCTGTTATTTTCAGAGTGTGTCTGTGGTTTAAGGTGATGACATCCCTGCTCTTTGAAAGGTGTCTTTCCATAAAATATATTTGGGTCGTTGGGCCAAGGAGTTAACTGTGTCCTTTGTTTTCGTCCCAACGTATGTGCATGACGGAAAGTGACTCCAGCCCTCTCTCAATGACACCCTAAACCACACCAATAGCCCATGTTCTACTTTACCTATGCAATCCAACATACTGAAGGTAAAGTTTTGAGCTAAATTTGTACATTTCAGACCCATGCTTGTCTTGAATAGCATGTCTGTTCATTGTCTTTTGGAGGTAAGGTGAAATGCTGTTATGATTCCTATGGTGTGTTTGTATCCTTATCTTCATCTGGTCCCCATCTGGTTTACATCTGGTCACAGTGTATAGGGCCCAGGACTGCGTGTGAATGCGTAAGTGTGTGAGCATACGTGAGTGAGGTTGTGCGTGCAACTAGCAAGGAGCCTCTCACCCTCCAGCTGGATGGAGTTTGCTTGAACTGCTGGACAACTGTGATTGTGAGGCTTGATGGGTTAAAGCAAGTGTCAAACTCATTCCACGGAGGGATCAAGGTTTTCGCTCCTCCCTTGTACTTAATTGATTAATAAACACCATTAATTAGGAAAGAACTCCCCTCACCTGGTTGTCCTGGTCTTAACTTGAAAGGAAAACCCCAAAAACAGCAGACACAAGGTCCTCCATGGAATGAGTTTGACACCCCGGGGTTAAAGTAATAGAGTAGATGTCCAGATAAGTGAGTGTCTCCTGTAAGGGGAAACATTAGGGAGGTGGGCAGAGAGACCCTGTGCTGGGGAATGCTCAACTGTTAAGGGAGCTATGGTGACTGGATAAGAGCGTCTGCTAAATGACTTAAATGTAAATGTTAAATGTGACTGGGTCAAGTGGGCTCTGCTCCGGTCTGGAGAGAGAGAGAGAGAGAGAGAGAGAGAGAGAGAGAGAGAGAGAGAGAGAGAGAGAGAGAGAGAGAGAGAGAGAGAGAGAGAGAGAGAGAGAGAGAGAGAGAGAGAGAGAGAGAGAGAGAGAGAGAGAGAGAGAGAGAGAGAGAGAGAAGAGAGAGTGTTGTGCAGGTGAATGAGGACCCAAAAGCGACTTGGCGAAAACAGAGTCTTTATTCCAGTAAAGGAAAATAGGCAATACTCCTAGACAAATCGGAGCAGAAAACAAAACATAAAAAACTAATTCCACTCGTAGTGACGAGGACAGACAGGAGACTCGACCATAAACTGTAGGTTGCCTCGGGAAGGCACCGACCGTAGCAGACTCAGACACCTGCTCACACGCAGCATCTGAGGGAAACAAGACACAGCACGGCGAACAATATACAAGGATCCGACAGGACAGAAACGGAAGACAAGGGGAGAAATAGGGACTCTAATCAGAGGACAAGATAGGGAACAGGTGTGGAAAGACTAAATGAGTGAGTAGGAGAATAGGAACAGCTGGGAGCAGGAACGGAACGATAGAGAGAGGAGAGAGAGGGAGGGGGAGAGAGAGGGATAGAAAAAGGGAACGAACCTAATAAGACCAGCAGGGGGAAACGAACAGAAGGGAAAGCATAATGACAAGACAATATAAGACAAAACATGACAGTACCCCCCACTCACCGAGCGCCTCCTGGCGCTCTCGAGGAGGAACACTGGCGGCAACGGAGGAAATCATAGATCACAAACGGTCCAGCACGTCCCGAGAAAGAACCCAACTCCTCTCCTCAGGACCGTAACGAAAAACGATAAAAAGGGAAACTAGGGTACTACTCTAAAAAAAAAAAAAAAATGAGACACGGGTAGAGAACTGAAAGCTTTAGAGCAAACAGGACCAAACAGGCCAGGAGAGTAACAACTAGGGACAGACTGAGACACAGCAAGGGCAGGAACAAGAACAGGAGAGATGCGATGGCAGGGAACAGACTGAGACCCAGCAAGACCAGGAGCAGAAGCAGAAAAAAAATTACCAGACTTATTCTGCGCGCAGTCCGAACACGCAGCCACGAAACGGCGCGTGTCACGCTCCTGAGTAGGCCACCAAAACCGCTGGCGAATAGAAACAAGCGTACCCCGAACGCCGGGATGGCCAGCTAACTTGGCAGAGTGAGCCCACTGAAGAACAGCCAGACGAGTAGAAACAGGAACGAAAAGGAGGTTACTAGGACAAGCGCGCGGCGACGCAGTGTGCGTGAGTGCTTGCTTAACCGGTTAAGACTCTAGGGGCAGTATTTCATTTTTGGATAAAAAGACGTGCCCGTTTTTAGCGCAATATTTTGTCACGAAAAGATGCTCGACTATGCTTGGAATTGATAGTTTTGGAAAGAAGACACTCTGACGATTCCAGAACTGCAAAGATTTTCACTGTGAGTGCCTTAGAACAAAACCTACAGGCAAAACCAAGATGTTTGAGCGACCAGGAAATCAACAGGATTTCTGATGGCACGTTTTCCATGATCGCCTTATATGGCTGTGAATGCGACAGGAATGAACGGACACTTCCTATCGTTTCCCCAAGGTGTCTGCAGCATTGTGACGTATTTGTAGGCATATCATTGGAAGATTGACCATAAGAGACTACATTTACCAGGGGTCCCGCACGGTGTCTGTGTGGAAATTGGTGCGCAAAAGTCAGGTACCAGTATTTTTCCATCCGAATCTGAGAACAATGCAGGCTTCCAGGAATGGCATTTCAATGAAGAGATATATGACAAAACACATTGAGGATGGATTCAAACAACGTTTTCCATGTTTCAGTCGATATTATGGAGTTAATTCGGAAAAAAGTTTGACGTGTAGGTGACTGAATTTTCGGTTAGTTTCGGTAGCCAAATGCATAGTAACAAAACGGAACGTTGTGTCCTACACAAGCATCTTTCAGGAAAAACTGGACATCTGCTATGTAACTGAGAGTCTCCTCATTGAAACATCTGAAGTTCTTCAAAGGTAAATTATTTTATTTGATCCCTTTGCTGGTTTTTGTGAATATGTTGCGTGCTAAATGCTAACGCTAAATGCTAAGCTAGCTATCACCACTCTTACACAAATTATTTATTTTCTCTGGTTCTAAAGCATATTTTGAAAATCTGAGACGACAGGATTGTTAAGAAAAGGATAAGCTTGAGGATAGGCATATTTATTTCATTTCATTTGCGATTTTTAGAAATCGCTAACGTTGCGTTATGGTAATGAGCTTGAGGCTATGATTACACTACCGAATACGGTGTGGGTAGGACTAACAGGTTAACCTGTCTCTCAATTCCCCAGACAGTCAACCCGACAACACGCCCAACAGGAAGGATCCCCTCGGGATCGGTAGAAGCCACAGAAGAACTAAAGAGACGGGATAAAGCATGAGGCTTGGTGTTCTTAGTACCCGGGCAATAAGAAATAACGAACTCGAAACGAGCGAAAAACAACGCCCAACGAGCATGACGCGCATTCAGTCGTTTGGCAGAACGGATGTACTCAAGGTTCTTTTGGTCAGTCCAAACGACAAAAGGAACGGTCGCCCCCTCCAACCACTGTCGCCATTTGCCTAGGGCTAAACGGATGGCGAGCAGTTCGCGGTTAGCCACATCATAGTTACGTTCCGACGGTGACAGGCGATGAGAAAAATACGCACAAGGGTGGACCCCATCGTCAGTATCGGAGCGCTGGGACAGAATGGCTCCCACGCCCAGCCCCGACGCGTCAACCTCAACAATAAACTGTTTAGTGACGTCAGGTGCAACAAGGATAGGAGCGGATGCAAAACGCTTCTTGAGGAGATCAGAACAACAATCATACGACCGGTGAGGAGGAAGGGAGTTGGCTCTGGACCGACTGAAGACCGAGCGCAGATCATGATATTCCTCCGGCACTCCTGTCAAATCACCAGGTTCCTCCTGAGAAGAGGGGACAGAACAAACAGGAGGAATAGCAGACATTAAACACTTCACATGACAAGAAACGTTCCAGGAAAGGATAGAATTACTAGACCAATCAAAAGAAGGATTATGACACACTAGCCAGGGATGACCCAAAACAACAGGTGTAAAAGGTGAACAAAAAATCAAAAAAGAAATGGTCTCACTATGGTTACCAGATACAGTGAGGGTTAAAGGTAGGGTTTCACATAATATACTGGGGAGAGGACTACCATCCAAGGCGAACATGACCGTGGGCTCCCTAACTGTCTGAGAGGAATGTCATGTTCCCGAGCCCAGGCTTCGTCCATAAAACAGCCCTCCGCCCCAGAGTCTATTAATGCACTGCAGGAAGCTGCCGATCCGGTCCAGCGTAGATGGACCGGTAAGGTAGTACAGGTACTTGACGGAGAGGACCGTCTAGTAGCGCTTATCAGTCGCCCTCCGCTTACTGATGAGCTCTGGCCTTTAACTGGACATGAAATGACAAAATGACCAGCGGAACCGCAATAGAGACAGAGGCGGTTGGTGATTCTCCGTTCCCTCTCCTTAGTCGAAATGCGAATACCCCCAGCTGCATGGGCTCAACACCAGAGTCAGTGGGGAAAGATGGTAGTGTCGGAGAGAGGGGAGACACAGTTAACGCGAGCTCTCTTCTATGAGCTCGGTGACGAAGATCTACCCGTCGTTCAATGCGAATAGCGAGTTCAATCAAAGAATCCACGCTGGATGGAACCTCCCGAGAGAGAATCTCATCCTTAACCTTAGCGTGGAGTCCCTCCAGAAAACGAGCGAGCAACGCCTGCTCGTTCCAGTTACTGGAGGCAGCAAGAGTGCGAAACTCTATAGAGTAATCCGTTATGGATCGATTACCTTGACATAGGGAAGACAGGGACCAGGAAGCTTCTTTCCCAAAACTGAACGATCAAAAACCCTTATCATCTCCTCTTTAAAGTTCAGATAATCGTTAGTGCACTCAGCGCTTGCCTCCCAGATAGCTGTGCCCCACTGCCGAGCCCGACCAGTAAGGAGTGATATGACGTAGGCAATCCGAGCTCTCTCTCTGAGTATGTGTTGGGTTGGAGAGAGAACACTATATCACACTGGGTGAGAAAGGAGCGGCACTCAGTGGGCTGCCCAGAATAACATGGTGGGTTATTAACCCTAGGTTCCGGAGGCTCGGAAGACCCGGAAGTAGCTGGTGGCACGAGACGAAGACTCTGATACTGTCCTGAGAGGTCGGAGACCTGAGCGGCCAGGGTCTCAACGGCATGCCGAGCAGCAGACAATTCCTGCTCGTGTCTGCCGAGCATCGCTCCCTGGAACTCGAGAGTAGAGTAGAGAGAATCCATAGTCGCTGGGTCCATTCTTGGTCGGATCCTTCTGTTGTGCAGGTGAATGAGGACCCAAAAGCGACTTGGCGAAAACAGAGTCTTTATTCCAGTAAAGGAAAATAGGCAATACTCCTAGACAAATCGGAGCAGAAAACAAAACATAAAAAACGAATTCCACTCGTAGTGACGAGGACAGACAGGAGACTCGACCATAAACTGTAGGTTGCCTCGGGAAGGCACCGACCGTAGCAGACTCAGACACCTGCTCACACGCAGCATCTGAGGGAAACAAGACACAGCACGGCGAACAATATACAAGGATCCAACAGGACAGAAACGGAAGACAAGGGGAGAAATAGGGACTCTAATCAGAGGACAAGATAGGGAACAGGTGTGGAAAGACTAAATGAGTGAGTAGGAGAATAGGAACAGCTGGGAGCAGGAACGGAACGATAGAGAGAGGAGAGAGAGGGAGGGGGAGAGAGAGGGATAGAAAAAGGGAACGAACCTAATAAGACCAGCAGGGGGAAACGAACAGAAGGGAAAGCATAATGACAAGACAATATAAGACAAAACATGACAGAGAGAGGTTTGAAAACTGTATGTGCTTGTTTGAGAGAGCAATGCAGGAAGCAGGGTCCCTTTCTAAATCACTAAGTGGAGGAAGTGGACAGAAGTCGCTGCTATGATGAGGCCATGGGGAGCAGTGGTTTGTTACATTGCTAATGCATTAGCGATCATCAACAAACATCACATGTTTAAAACATTTTGGGGTTTGGTAACAATAATGTTTGGTAACAAGTAAAGTGAAGTCCTTACCCCATCTAAGTAGAAAGCCAGAGAAAAAGCCTACAAAGCCAAAGGATAAGTCATCATCCTATTGTTTTTATTGTAGCGTTAGGGCAAGAGAGAACTGTTTAAGCCCTGAGGCTATGATTTAATTGGGGTCTCTTCCGCCACGCTGATCCTCAACAATAGGACACCACAGGGGTGCGTGCTCAGCCCCCCTCCTGTACCCCTTGTTCACCCATGACAGCGTGGCAACGCGCGTCTCCAACTCAATCATCAAGTTTGCTGACGACACAACAGAGGTAGGCCTCATTACCAACAATGACGAGACCGCCTACAGGGAGGAGGTGAGTGCCCTGGTGGAGTGGTGCCAGGAAATGAACCTCTCCCTCAACGTCAACAAAACGAAGGAGCTGATCATGGACTACAGGAGATAGCAGAGAGAGCATGCGTTCGTCCACTTCGACAGGGCAGCAGTGGAGAGGGTCAAAAGCTTCAAGTTCCTCGGCGTTCACATCACTGACAAACTGAAATGGTCCCTTCACATCGACAGTGTGGTGGAGAAGACAACCTCGGGAGGTTGAAGAAATTTGGCTTGGCCACCTAAAACCCTCCCAAACTAAAACAGATGCACAATTGAGAGCATCCTGTTAGGCTGTATCACCCCCTATTACGGAAATTGCACCATCTGCAAGCACAGGGCTCTCCAGTAGGTGGTGTGGTCAGCCCAGCGCATTATCGGGGGCCACACTGCCTGCCCTCCAGGACATCTACAGCACCCGTGTCACAGGAAAGCCAAGAAGATCATCAAGGGCCTCATCCTCCTGAGCCACAGCCTGTTCACCTCGCTAGCACCTAGAAGGCAGAGACAGTACAAGTGCATCAACGCTAGGACAGAGAGACTGATGAACAGGTTTTATCTCCAGGCCATCAGACTGTTAAACAGTCACCATTAGCCGGCCTCCGCCCAGTACCCTGCCCTGAACCTTAGTCACTGTTACTAGCCGGCTACCTCACCTGGTACTCAATCCTGAACCCTAGAGACTGCTGCCCAATATACATAGTCATTGAACACTGGCCACTAATAATGTTTACATACTGTTTTACACACTTCATATGTATATTCTGTATTCTAGTCAAGGCTGAACTACTGCTGTACACACCTCTTCTATTAATTTACTGTCCATACTGTCTATACACATCATTATATATATATAATGATGTGTATAGACATTATGGACAGTAAATTAATAGAAGAGGTGTGTACAGCAACAGTTCAGCCTTGACTAGAATACAGAATATACACACACACACAGAGGTGCAACTTTGGTTTTAGAAGTGGGTGGGACATTATTATTCAATTCATTTTTTTAAATTATCCAGTCAGATCAACACTCCAAACAGCCTACCCGACTGCTCCGAGGCATCCGCATGGTCCTAAAGCACACCGTTGCCTTGTTTTGTATCACATTCCAATGATAAAACTGGGAGGGGAACAAAAATACAATGTACATGTCCACCCAGTCCTCAGCGAAAGTTGCGCCCCTGTATATATATATATATATATATATATATATATATACACAGTACCAGTCAAAAGTTTGGACACTACTCATCCAAGGGTTTTTCTTTATTTTTACTATTTTCTACATTGTAGAATAGTAGTGTGAATACATCACAACTATGAAGTAACACATATGGAATCATGTAGTAACCAAGAAAGTGTTAAAACAAATCAAAATATATGTTATATTTGCCTTGATGACAGCTTTGCACACTCTTGGCATTCTCTCAACCAGCCTCATGAGGTAGTCACCTGGAATGCTTTTCAAGTTACAGGCGTGCCTTGTTAAAAGTTCATTTGTGGAATTTATTTTCTTCTTAATGTGTTTGAGCCAATCAGTTGTGTTGTGACAAGGTAAGGTTTGTATACAGAATATAGCCCTATTTGGTAAAAGACAAAGTCCACATTATGGCAAGAACAGCTCAAATAAGCTAAGAGAACCGACAGTCCATCATTACTTTAAGACATGAAGGTTAGTCAATGTGGAAAATTTCAAGAAGTTTTAAAGGAAGACCCAGTTACCTCTGCTGCAGAGGATAAGTTCATTAGAGTTAACTGCACCTCAGATTGCAGCACAAATAAATGCTTCACAGAGTTCAAGTAACAGACACAACTCAACATCAACTGTTCAGAGGAGACTGTGTGAATCAGGCCTTCGTGGTAGAATTGCTGCAAAGAAAACACTACTAAAGGACACCAATAATAAGAAGAGACTTGCTTGGGCCAAGAACACGAACAATGAACATTAAACCGGTGGAAATCTGTCCTTTGGTCTGATGAGTCCAAATTTGAGATTTTTGATTCCATCCGCCGTGTCTTTGTGAGATGCAGAGTAGGTGAATGGATGATCTCTGCATGTGTGTTTCCCACTGGGAAGCATGGAGGAGGAGGTGTGATTGTGTGGGGGTGCTTTGCTGGTGACACTGTCTGTGATATATTTAGAATTCAAGGCACACGTAACCAGAATGGCTACCACATCATTCTGCAGTGATACGCTAACCCATCTGGTTTGGACTTAGTGGGACCATCATTTGTTTTTCAACAGGACATTGAACCCAAAACACACCTCCAGGCTGTGTACGGGATATTTAACCATGGAGAGTGATGGTGATGCATCAGATGACCTGGCCTCCACAATCACCCGACCTCAACCCAATGGGGATGGTTTGGGATGAGTTGGACCGCAGAGTGAAGGAAAAGCAGCCAACAAATGCTCAGCATATGTGAGAACTCCTTCAAGACAGTTGGAAAAGCATTCCTCATGAAGCTGGTTGAGAGAATGCCAAGAGTGTGCAAAGCTGTCATCAAGGCAAAGAGTGGCTACTTTTAAGAAACTAAAACACTTTTTTGGTTACTACATGATTCCATATGTGTTATTTCGTAGTTTTAATATCTTCACTATTATTCTACAATGTAGAAAATAGTATAAATAAGGGAAAACCCTTGAATGAGTAGGTGTGTCCAAACGTTTGACTGGTACTGTATATGTACTGTATATTCCGGACTCTGACATTGCTCATTCTGATATTTCTTAATTTCTTTCTTTTTAGAGTGCTGGATTGTGTGTGTGTGTGTTGTCTTGTGTTGCTAGGTATTACTACACCGTTGTAGCTTTTCACTACACCTGCGATAACATCTGCAAATCTGTGTACGCTCAACTTTGATTTGATATCTCTGGGGCAGACCAGAGTTATGTTGTTTATCTTGCTGGAGTCCTACAGCACGTAGCGTGACGCAAAGTCAATGCTTCTCTTTCGCCTGACATTTCAAAGATTTTAGCGCGTGGCCCAGTGACGTGTCAGTTTATGCCTTGCTGCTTTGATCTAGACTGACTCTGGTTGATTTTAGTTCGAGGATTGTGTTATGTGAGTTGGAGATTAAAGACCCCGTCCTGGAGACCTCCAGAACAAGTCCTCCTGAGTTGATTTAGATCCTGTCATATAGATTTAGGAATCTCCCATGATGTCGCTGCAATACTTGGTGATTGAAGACAGTTGTGTTTTTTTTATCCTGGAAAATCTTGGCATTGAACCTACTGAACCAGACTGCACTGAATTTTACTCTTATACTGCCCCCACGTGGTTGTAAAAGGGAACAACCTTGTTTAGAAAGTTAGAAAATGTCATATGTGAATCAGCTGCTACCAGCAGTGAACAGGCACTACTGTGACAACATGTAGCTTTGTCTCTATCTGCTGGATACAATGCTTCACTGCATTTTCCACCGACATCTGATGAGCGAATGGAAGGGAGAGGCCCATTGACTCTGTGTATGGTATAGGGAGAGGCCCATTGACTCTGTGTATGGTATAGGGAGAGGCCCATTGACTCTGTGTATGGTATAGGGAGAGGTCCATTGACTCTGTGTATGGTATAGGGAGAGAGGCCCATTGACTCTATGTATGGTATAGGGAGAAGTCCATTGACTCTGTGTATGGTATAGGGAGTGGCCCATTGACTCTGTGTATGGTATAGGGAGTGGCCCATTGACTCTGTGTATGGAAAAGGGAGTGGTCCATTGACTCTGTGTATGGTATAGGGAGTGGCCCATTGACTCTGTGTATGGAAAAGGGAGTGGTCCATTGACTCTGTGTATGGTATAGGGAGAGGTCCATTGACTCTGTGTATGGTATAGGGAGTGGTCCATTGACTCTGTATGGTATAGGGAGAGGCCCATTGACTCTGTATGGTATAGGGAGAGGCCCATTGACTCTGTGTATGGTATAGGGAGAGGTCCATTGACTCTGTGTATGGTATAGGGAGTGGTCCATTGACTCTATGTATGGTATAGGGAGGGGTCCATTGACTCTGTGTATGGTATAGGGAGTGGTCCATTGACTCTGTGTATGGTATAGGGAGAGGTCCATTGACTCTGTGTATTGTATAGGGAGTGGTCCATTGACTCTGTGTATGGTATAGGGAGAGGTCCATTGACTCTGTGTATGGTATAGGGAGTGGTCCATTGACTCTGTGTATGGTATAGGGAGTGGTCCATTGACTCTGTGTATGGTATAGGGAGGGGTCCATTGACTCTGTGTATGGTATAGGGAGAGGTCCACTGACTCTGTGTATGGTATAGGGAGTGGTCCATTGACTCTGTGTATGGTATAGGGAGGGGTCCATTGACTCTGTGTATGGTATAGGGAGTGGTCCATTGACTCTATGTATGATATAGGGAGGCGTCAAGTCAGATTTTTTGCCCCACACCCATCTGAAAATTGGGAACACATAGTTCTGTTTTCTGTAGCATTTCTCGTTTGAGTTCGCCTGTTCACACATTCCCTTGCTGTAGTTATGGAACTTCCAAATGGCTACCCTGACTACTTGCACCCCCCCCCAATTACCTTGACACCAATGTTCCTCGCACACTGACACATTGACTCTGTACCGGTACCGCCTGTATATGGCCCCGCTATTGTTATTTACTGCTGCTCTTTAATTATTTGTTATTCTTATCTCTTACTTTTCTAGCAATGTTCTTAAAACTGCACTGTTGGTTAAGGGCTTGTAAGTAAGCATTTCACTGTAAGGTGTTGTATTGTTGAATTCGGCGCATGTGACAAATCAAATTTCATTTGATTTGATTTTACAGTAGGCTACATTTTTTTGACCCTTGAACAAATTAAATGGGGCCAAACTGCTCTCTGCGCTATGGTCACATTTTGACCAGGGTTATATTTAGCCAGGGTCACATTTTGACCAGGGTTACATTTTGACCTGGGTTACATTTTGCCATGGGCATCTGCAGCAAAACCCCAATGTAATCATTAATTGTCTTCTCTATGTCAGTGACAGAGTGTTGCGTGTCTATTTTCCATTTCAACCAGGCTTACCAGACTCTCAAAAACAAATTGACACATTAAAAACATAACCAGTTATACTAGTATAATAGTGTACACTCTTAGAAACAAACTGCTATCTAGAACATAAAAGGGTTCTTTGGCTGTCCGTATAGGAGAACCCTTTGAAGAACCCTTGTTGGTTCCAAGTAGAACCATTTTGGGTTCCATGTAGAACCCTTTCCACAGAGGGTTCTACATGAAACCCAAAATGGTTCTACATGGAACCAAAAAAAGGTCATCCGAATGGGGACAGCCAAAGAGACCTTTTGTCACCCTTTTTCTCTAGGAGCGTAGAGTCATGTAAGCCTGAGGCTTTTTGTCAGTCTCGTTTGACAGCAGGCAATGACCTAAGCGTACTGTACACACCTGTACCCTCCTTTACGGTACTTTGCATTGCGTGATCTCTATGCTCAGTTGAAGTCACATTCCATAACATGTTGGAACAGAACGAACCTGAAACTGTTTGCCTGAAACCAGGGATAACTCCTCCCTACATGGCTACACCCATTCAGTCTGCACTCCTCTGTTTCAATAGGGAATGTTTTTGATGTAGTGTGTAGAACAGGGGAACAGAGGCTGCTGTCTCCATGCCTGTGTCACCCCCCCAGTCAAAAAATACGTCAGCCTCACTTTTCCAATTCCTGTTTTCTGTCGCTGCCATCTTCTTTTCCCATTGCCTTGTTCAGTCCCCTCTACTGGATCTGTCAATAAGCCAGTCATGACAATGACACATGGAATTTTTCATTACCTTTCCCCAGGGCACTGTGTAGTTCACTACCCATGCCTCTTTCCATTCCTGTTCACACCCTCTCTCTCTCGGATTCTCTCCCTCTCTATTTGTTCCTGTCCTGTTCAGACGAAGCCTGCTGTGTTCCCTAGCTGGCTGTGCTGCTGTTAAGGGAGGACTAGAGCTGTGTAGGATTGAGTAGGACAGCGTATGACCGCGCAGAACAGTCTAGGGCTGTGTGTAGGGCTCTGTTAGGGCAGTGTAGGGCACGAGGGCTGTGTTGGGCTGGCAGAGGCAGGGCTCTCCCATGGCCTGCCCGCAGTGCCCGGCGCCTGGGTCCTACACCTCGGTTATCATCCCTCTCCGGAGCAGCCTCTATAGCCTTGACGCCCTACGCTTCTACCTATGGGTGAGACCTGTTTGTGGGTTAGATCTGTGTGTGTGTGTGTGTGCGTGTGTGTGTGTGTGCGTGCGTGCGTGTGTGTGCGAGTGTTTGTGTGTGTGTGCGTGTGTTTGTGCGTGCGTGTGTGTGCGTGCGCGTGTTTGTGTGTGTGTGTGTGTGCGTGCGTGCCTGCGTGTGTGTGTGTGCGTACGCGTGTTTGTGTGTGTGTGCGTGCGTGCGTGCGACAGACGTGCACAACGTGTCTCTGTCTGACTGACTGACTTAGCAATTGTACGGTACAGTACATTCTGCATATTGCCAGAGTGTATCGAGACAGGAATGACGTTGTGTGCATTTCACATGGCCTTATTTTACATAAGATTATGTAGAGAACTGCAGTTGTGATTATAGATATTCAGTGTCTGTTCAACATGAAACGAGAGAGGGAGTTACAGTGAGCTAATCACTTCCAAACGTTGTAAACACAAGCTATTGTGTCGAGTTTGTATTGGGTGACAACAGCTATATTAGCCCCCAGCTTCCATCTGAAGCTCCATTTACACACAGAAGCCTACACAATTACATTTTGCCATTGCTTAAAATGACTCTATTCACTCCTTGTTTCTACGAGATAGTTCTAGTTTCATGGATACAGGTCCATGTTTTGTCTTCTACGGCAGAGCAGCACGACTCCACAGCAACAGCCACCCCGATGACAAATTCCCACATGTTTAGTCCAGCTCCTCACAGCTTCCTGGCAAAAGCCTAAAATAGTATTACAGTCGCATAGTAGTAGGCTACTCATCTACACTCTATTTCCATGTCCAACAGAACATACTTGTAGCCGCACCAACGTCCCTTTCCAACACAAATCTCCTAAATGGAAAATTGAATTTGAATGCTGCCTAAATTTCACTTCTCGTTGTCTCAGATAAAGAGGCTGAAGGACTTGGAAAGGGAGAAGGACTCCCTGTGGGCCGGGCTGCAGGTTCTGGAGCAAGCCCGGCTTTGGTACCGATGCATACTGGAGGACAACAGAGCCAGGCAGGCTAACGTGTGCACCAGGGCTGGGGCTAGGGCAAAGGAGTGGGGAGGAGAGGTGTGGGGAGGAGCGGTGAGTTACTACAGCGAGATGGAGACCGTTTTACACAGATAGACATAGATACAGAACTTGGCAAATTGTTCTCCATGTCAGCACCAACAGTAAAAATGAGTAGTCTAACTAGAATTTGATCTAGGAATTGTATGCCTTGGCAAGCTGAGCTAATGTCTATGACTTTACAAGCGTGCAAAGGTCGTTGAACCCTCCTGTTGATCTTAAACATCTCACTTCTCAACACTCTGTACAGGGGGCGTCATCGTGCCTCCTGAGGTCTCAGATCCAGAGGGTGAATGGATCTCTGGGTAGTCTGATGAGTATGCCCAACGTAATCAGCTGTCCCTCCTCTCCAAAGAGGAACGGGGTGGAAGTATCAGACAGTGAGCTACGGTGGCAGAACACGGTGCTGGTACAGGTGAGAAAGAAGCCCTTCAGTATCTTTATCCTTGATCTCCAACCCTGGTCTTGGAGAGCTAACGGGTGTGCTGGCGTGTTTATTTCACAGCCCAGCACTAAAGCATCCTCCTTCAGTTCTTTTGATTCATGTTGGTTGGTAGGTGGAGGAGGCCATTTTTTATATGTTTTTATTTTTGGCAGGAGGTGAGTGAGAAGAATGTTAAAATCTCCCTGTTGGAGCGGGAGAGAGACAGCCTTTTGCAAGAGCTGAGTCTGCGTCTGGGTGTTGAAGTGTAGTTGTCATCCTGACTGAGTTGTTTGTACACTGCTATCAAGCCCATTTCACTGCTATCGCACATGGACACACACGTGACTAAGCACTGCCTCATAACTCTTCGACTAAAGTTCTTCAATGTCATGATTTCATTGTCTCTCACCACTGTAAATATGTTTGAAAATAATCATTCAATATACTGTATGTACAAAGACTATGAGTGTGTTATTGTTTCTTTGTCTTGTTCAGTCCTGTGGAATGGTTTGCTGAATAGCCAGACTGACATGTAGGATCATCACCTCAGGCTCGGGTCCTCACCTTCCAAACTGATATGCAAATGTCAAGTGGTCTTAGCCTAATTATGTAGGTCTGTCTATTGGACATGTACCACCTGTGAAACACAGAGCAAAACCAAATATCCCCAGAAGGGGGCAGTAGACCCTCAACTGCAATCTGATACACCAGATTTGTCTCTGAGCAGTAGCCAGTAGCCAGTACCCAGCCAGCACCCTGTACCCTCCTCTGGCATCGTTCATCACAGTTCACATTTCCACCACAAGCCTGTGAGGTTTCTGTCGATACACGTTACCGCTCCTCCGCTGGTGGTCCCGCACTGATGTTGCCTCAGCTGATAAGACTTATCTAGCCTCTCTATCACTGACACATGTCTGGCTCACACACACGCACGCACACACACACGCGCACGCACGCACACACGCACGCACGCACGCACACACACCTCATGAGGATAAACACACTTAGGCAGCCATGCCCTGCAGTCCATCTATTTGCACAAACACTATCAGACTAAATATCATCCCCATTCTGGCTTTTATGGGCTATCATGAAGAGGAGCTTTGGGAATGTTGCTTTGGGAATACTAGTGCAGTCTACTATATGGCAGCAGCCTTATTTATCTAACGTTTTAGTACTTCCTTTTGTTTTCTTCCTACTCCTAGATGTGGACCAATAATCTTGTTGTGGGTGATCTTCATCAAATAGAGAGAATGGCGGTGTCATTGTCCCCCAGAGAGTGTTTATCCTGTACCGATACCGGCCCAGTGTCTCTGCTCATTTGTTTGGCCCAGAGAAGTCATGTTGCAGTTGTTTGTCTGTGTTTGGAATTATACATATCCCACCAAAGATTTATAGTTCTCCCGCGAAGAGAGCGAGAGAAGCATGTTACCGGGATGGACATACCCATGCACTGCACGTTGACCAAGGCACATATCATGTGCTGTCATTGGCCAAAGCTTTCAGATTATGACGACCGCCTGAAACTCACATTTGAAAGGCACCTATTGGACTGAGAGAGGAGGCTTTGCTCAGTCAGCTTGGACAAGGAAAGTCTAATGCTGTTGAATTGTCACACCAACACATCAAATACAGTATGTTGCACAAAAGGTGTACATTTCTTTGGCCAAACGATACTGATAAAATCTGCTTTGCATTGGATTGCGTTCATAAATACAACCACATCCAAACCTTTTGTAACGACAAGAAAAGAAAAAAAATAATAATAATTGCACGTCTCTGAGCAACCAAGGAATGTGTTTGACTGTGATTAAAATCTCTGTGGGAAAAAGAAAACATCCGTTACGGAACGTGCTTTCATATGAGTAGCTCCTGTTCCCTCTCGACAGGCTGCCACTGAACCAGCGAGGCCCTGGGTACCAGCACTCTGCTAATTATTGGTTCTAATTCACACCGCAGAGCCAAACAGCCTTTTATTGAGGATGTCACGCTTCTATGACACTGACAATCATTCTTCCTTGCCAGCATGGTTCATTGACTATCAACTCTGCTGGTCTCCCACTTAATCTACCCTGTACCTGTTGGGATTTGTTTTCTTATTCTGTGGTTTTCCTAGAGATGTATTGATTTTAATCTATGGCTTTCCTCTTAAGGAGAATTGGGATGTACGTGCACCTACTTCCCTGCAGGTCTGTAGAGGTGTGAAATGTAAACAGATACATAGCTGGATGGCTTTCTCTCAGGTGCTGAGGGTTTTTAATGCTTCCCACAGACTATTAGGATGGAGAACTTCCTACACACCCTCAGATGGCACCCTCAGATGGTCACTAGCTTTGAAGTTCTCAGGAAGTCCAAATATACTTCACAGGGGGTCAAAATGAATTTCTATCATCTCCAAGATGTCTTTATTTCCAAGATGAATTATACAGTAAAACAGTAGTGTTGTGTTTGCATCAACAAAGTCCTGTGTATTTTCTTTTCTTGGCTGCCTGGCAATATCAGATAATGGATGTGTTTGTTTGTGACAACTGGATAATGGTGTCCATTTTATGAACAAAATGATACTGAAAATACTGTACGTCCTATTGTAATACTTGTTGTAATATGGTGTCCCAAAAGGGCACCATACAAAGAAAACAAGTGTCACCTTTCATCACTGCCAAAGATTATGCTCAAAATTAATGAAAAAGTGTCAATCATCCACACATAATAAAGTGTGATAGATGTTAACCTATTAGTCAGAGTGTAGAGTGTAAACAGACATGAGACACACACTTCCGATGGATACGTCACTCCAGGCTCTCCTGTCCACAAGGCATTGATGTTCGGGCCTACACTCCCCTGGACTGAGTTCAAATGCTGAAAGGATGGATGACTCAAATCCACTTGCTTTCAGTCCATCACATCAGTGTCAAATAGTTCAGGATTAAACTTGACTAATTCTCTCAACCAAAAAAAGTCTGGAGATGTTTCTTCTCTCCAATCATCTTTTCACTGAGACACTGACACAACGGAACGTGTCAAAAGGAATATAGACCCACACAATTGTATCTCTAGTGACCTGTTTTTCACCTGTGAGTGATGAGATGACACTGTATGTGCAATGCATTGCAAACCACGTACTGTACCTATGCAAAAGATATTTGGGTTAAGGTGCCTCACACTGGTTTACAAAGGCAAACAACAATACCCTCGTCCCTGGGGTTGGCCTGGGATGCAGAAACAGTGCAACTTTTAACCTGATTTAGCATCTGATAGCAGGCTTTACAGAGTCCACGGTGTTCGTTGTCAAAATGCACTGTCTTGTGGCTTTTTGTCAAAATCAAGTGATCAACATGTTCAATGAAATGAATGATATAGAGTACACAGCTCATGGATATACCTTTCACGTCATTTTTTCTGGAACAAACCTCAACAAGGATGCAACAAAGTGAAAGTAAAGACAATTTATTCGTTTTACACAGTTCTAGAAACTCAACTCTCCACTGTCGCTGTTCTTTGACTCGCCGTCGCTGTAGCATTCTGTCATCTTTGACACGGGCGCACGGCTGCGCATCTCTCCAGCTGACATTTCAACTATCCCACCACCACTGGACACGTTGACATCTAACAGACTCTGCAAGTGTTTAATGTAGTATATTGCAGCACGCAGTGTCTCCACTTTGCTGAGTCTTTTGTCCTCGAACTCTTGGGGAAGATGCTCCCGGAGCCGTGCGTAACCCTCGTTTACGCAGCGCACCCGCTGCCGTTCCCTTTCGTTCCTTTTCCGAATGAACGCTGGTTCGAATGAATAGTCATAGACACCGATGTGCCTGTGGAATGGGAAATACGAGAGACACCCTGCGAATCTCTGACCGTACACAGGATCCAGGTAGGTTGTTGTGTCCAGAGGAAAGGGCAGTCCACGCGTGCCCTTGTAATGCGCTATCTGGTGATCCATGGAGAGGCCGAGCGCTATGGGTCTGACATATGGCATGCGCTCAAATAATCCCTTCTTGTGGTCCGACATCTCTCTGCAATGGAAAAAATAATTTAGGGTTGATTTATGCTGGTTATATAGGCTATTCATTATAACATAAAACTCTCAGGTTAGCCTATCATCATGGAAACTTTTAAACTCATCCCACCCATGGTTTAATTAGAAATTATAGGCTATTTCTAACTTTCATGCATCTTCATTTTCCCAACACCCAAAGCCTTCGAAATTACAGTGTTAAATACATGGCACAGACTCGAACATTCCCATTAATTCCACAATTGAATTCATAACCTGAGTTTACCTCGTCACAGAGTCTTCATAATCATCTCTCATCGTGCGTTATCTCCTTTCCCCGTTTATGTTTGTCTATTGAAGTATGCAGGTGAAATTGTAACCTGTTAGAAAACAAGTTGCCACATCCCCATGCCCTCTGTCTGTGACAATCTCTAGTTTTTGTTGGTTATCATGCCAGGTGGGTGTGATCTTAAACTGGGCGGGGAGAAAGAGATATGTAACCCTTTCTCTCAAGACAAAACTACAGTGTGCTATGTATATGAGTAGACATGTATTACTGAAAAATAATTGGGGATTTACTTTTGACAGCAAAAGGATAAGTGGGGCCAATGGGAGATATAACTGTCAAACAAAAGCCAAGTCTAATTTGCATATCTAATAAGCATCCAAGTAATTTAATTTAAGTTACATTTACAAAGTTGTGGACCTGTGCAGCCTAAAAACCTTTTTGTTATGGTCCGTGATAAAAAAAAACAGAGAGGCTTTGGCAAATGACCTCAGATCAGATGTTCATCCCGCAGCGCAGCTTCCTGCATGAGCATGCGCATGCTCAGTGTGTCACGCTGTCATGGACCCGAAGAGGAAGCCTTTTGGTATTTTAGCTTTTGTTTTCATACAATTTTAACTTACTGTATACTCCATTTTTATATATTGCATGAATATACAACATCGCAGCATTGTCTTTGAATCGTCAACGTGAGCTATACGCTCAAATGGGGATCGTAACGTTTTTTTTTAGGTCAAATTGTTAGTTTCTCTTGATTCTCGTTAACGCTATTCTTAGCATGCTAGCTAGATAGTCAGTTAACTACATTGCCAATGGTATTCATGTGTAGCGAAAGGGTGCAATATGCGGGAATCGTTCCGCCTTTACCTAATAGTTGGCCTAATTTAAGTTTGTGACAAAACAAACAAGGGATCGTGTAGAGAATAATTTTCCCATGTAAATCGCTGTGAAATATATATGAATTAAACCAGAAATATTGTACTTTCTGCTGTTTGACTCGCTTTCAATGAGTGACAGATCTATAAGTCACATGTCTATGTGAATTTGGTCTGGTCGCCCAAAAAGTTACATTTTGCAGCTACTGTATGTGAAATTGGTCAGGTCCCCCAAAAAGTTACATATTGCTTACTTTGTTGATAGGGTCTCAGGGCAGTGGCTCTGATTTGGGACTGTAACATGTTCTATGAAAGAGATACCTTGTTATTAGCTAGCTAACTTATGCATTGTCATATTTTGCTACATGTTTTGGTGAATGTGACATGAAGCAAATTGATGATTGGTATATGTGTCTATCCTCTCCAGCCAGCAGAATGCACACATTTCACACTATCTTGGATGAGCACACACTGCCGAAGTCAGGTATCCAACCACTGTGATAGACTTTCCACACACATTTGAATGTTTTTCTTTCGTCAGCCTCAAATGGGATATCACACAGCGTTTTCTAACACCTTAGACTTTCTTTGATTCCTCTCTAGAATGAATGACATGAACCTCAGCCCTGTTGGGATGGACCAGTTAAGTGTGCCCGCTGGGAGTGCCAGTCATCTGGGTCTACCCACCTCCCCAACACACAACCCCATCACTACACCAGGTAAAACACATTCACTTATCTGGTGAAACTACATTATATTAATTTGTTTACATATTTATGGCAATTATAGTTGTTGATACAATGGTCGAAACATTAGTTTTGTCCCCCTTTACTTCAGGTATGTCTGTGGCTATACCCAGCCTGGGGCCCTCTCTTGGGTCTCTGCCCTCTGCTCTGTCGCTCATGCTGCCAATGGGTCCTCTTGGTGACCGAGGGGTCATGTGTGGCCTTCCAGAGAGGAACTACTCGTTACCTCCCCCCCCCTACCCACACCTGGAGAGTAGCTACTTCAGACACATACTGCCAGGTAGGGCGAAGCACTTCTCTTCACCACGGTCTGTTATCTCCATTGTATCTCTCATGGATATCTTAAGGATTCATGGCATTATTGCTGGTCTATATGTACATGGATTGGATATGATTTCTCTTTCTCTCTATCAAGGTATTCTGTCTTACCTGGCAGACCGGCCTCCCCCTCAGTACATTCACCCCAGCAGTCTGAACATGGACGGGACTCTCTCTGTGTCCAGCCAGAACCCCTCAGGGCTGGACCCTTACAGTGGCCCTGGAGGCCCTCTGGAACAGGGCCTGGTGTCCCTGGACTCCCGTCAGGTCAGTGGCCAGGGAGACCTCCACCAGGGTGGGGGCCACGAGGTGCAGATGAACTCCACAGGGCTGAACATGGAGTCCCGGGTCAGCAGCCCCATGTCCCCAGACAGGATGGGAGAGGACCTGGCCAACATGGAGGGGGTGGTGGGGGCTGAGAACCAACAGCAGCTGGGAGGGAGGGGCCAGAATCACGAGGGCCTGGGAAGAGTTGAGTCCTCTGGGGGCGTGATGCCCCTGCACGGGCCTGGCCTGGAGCTTCCTGTGGGGATGGAGCCAGAGCACCTAGGGGGCCGGGTGGGGAACTCAGGGGGAGGCGGTCTGGGGGAGTCTTTACACAGCTCAGGGGAGCTGAACTCTGGGGTGGTGAGTGTGGTGCTCACCCAGTCCCAGCTGGAGCCTGTGTCCCTCCATGGTCATTCGGGCATGGGCCTAGAGTCGGTGAACGTGTCCCCCATCACGGCAGAGGTGTCCATGGGGTCAGAGAACAGCCTGTTGCTGGTCAACTCCACCCTGCAGCTGGAGGACTCCACCTCCAACAAGGAGAATATGGTCACTGCCTTCACCATCTGTGAGTAAGAGGGAAAAATGGCAGACATTTTTGTTTTGTGTTTACTTGCGCTGAGTTATTGCTGGGCACGGTGGCTCATTTTTGGTCTGTAAGGAAAATTTTAGCTTGGTAATGTATAAAGCTCTCTAAGCTTACTGTTCTGTTCTTGTCATCCATTGGAAGTCTTTGAACTTCTGATCTGTTCATCTTTCTTAACTTGTTGTCACGTTGCGTTTGTGAACAGGGTGTACGCTGTGTGAGCGCTCGTATCCCTCCGACTGCCCAGAGCACGGCCCAGTCACCTTTATCCCTGACACGCCCATCCAGAGCAGAGCCCGACTGTCCCTTCCTCGCCCGCTCTGCCTCCGCATCTCTGTAGCTGATGAGCCTTTTGGTATGGAAACCGCTGTGGAAGATGCAAGTTCGCTTCTAATGTCCTGTTTCTCTCCATCTGTTTTCATGTGTCCTTTCAATTGTATTGCTTATTCTCCGAGTGTACAAATCATTGAGAAGACCTTCCTAATATTGAGTGATTAGAACAGCCTGGACTCTACAAGGTGTCAGGTGTTCCTCAGGGATGCTGGCCCTTGTTGACTCCAACGCTTCCCACAGTTGTTTCAAGTTGGCTCGATGTCCTTTGTGTGGTGGACCATTCTTCATACGTTAAATTGTCGAGCGTGAAAAACCCAGTAGCGTTGCCGTTGTAGACACAAACTGGTGCGCCTGGCACCGACTACCATACCCTGTTCAAAGGCAGACAGACATCTTTTATATTGCCTATTCGCCCTCTGAATGGCACACATACACAATCCATGTCTCAATTGTCTCAAGGCTTTAAAACTCCTTTGTTAACCTGTCTCACCCTCTTCATCTACACTGGTTGAAGTGGATTTAACAAGTGGTGTCAATAAGGGGTCATAGCTTTCACCTTGAGTCATCTGGCCAGTTTATGTCTTGGAAAGAGCAGGTGTTCTTAATGTTTTGTACACTCAGTGTATATTGATTTGGACATTTCCATGTGAAAGGACCCATAATATATATATATATAGTTCAGTAGTGTACAGTACAGGAAAGTATAGTTCAGTGAACACTAGATTTGAGTGCACTAATGTACTGAACTTTACTATACTTTACTGAACTCTGTATTGAACTCTACCGTATTGTGCTCTACTCTACTCTGAGCTCGACTGTACTGTAATGTACTCTACTGTGTTTGCCACACATTTTAAGTGAAACATCTGAGTCTCAGCGTTACTCTATTCCGTTACTGTGGAATTGCCCATCCAAAAACAACTTACAGCTTGTTTGCCCATCATTAATATCTCTATATGGGTGTGTGTGTGTGTGTGTGTCTCTAAGGAGTGTTTGCTCGGGACATCATACCTCCCAGGACCTGCTTTGGACCCATGGTGGGTCAGCACTGTAGCAACGTAGACCTGCAAGACTGGTCAGACAAGGACACCCCTCAGATATGGAAGGTCAGTGGCTTACAACATCCACATCTCCTCATTTAGATTTCAGATGACCTTATCGTAGAATTGCATGTGAGTCAATGAAATGCTATGTCAATTATTTGGATGAAGGGAGGCACCATTCTGACCAGTAGATGGCGGTGTTGTTTCAGATGTTCCACAACAACGTGCTGGAGTTCTGTATCGTGACCACAGATGAGAATGAATGCAACTGGATGATGTTTGTCCGCAAGGCAAGGTAATTATCACTTAGTGAAGCAATCTCATGCATTTGGCTCGGTGTTATTATTTTTTATCCAAAATGGCTGCCACTCAGATATGTGGTGTCTCTGTGAGCAGGACCAGAGAGGAGCAGAACCTGGTGGCCTACCCTGACAACGGGAAGCTGTTCTTCTGCACGTCCACTGAGATCCTCCCAGACCAGGAGCTGCTCTTCTACTACACCAGGGACTACTGCAGGCAGATGGGGGTCCCTCAGGTCCCAGAGGGCCAGGTGTGCCAGTGCGGCAAAGAGTGCCAGTCCTTCGCCGAGCTCAAGTCCCACCTGAGCAGCCACAACAACCACGGCCATTCCCACAGCCCCAGCCAGGACCACCACCAGGAGGGCAAGCTGCCCAGCGGTACCTCCATCTCCTCCTCATCCCCCTGGGCGTGCCACTCCCACAACAGCAGCCTCTCTCATAACACGAACAACTCTGGCTCCAACACACACAGACACTCGCTTGAGAGGAAGTACAAGTGCAGTATGTGCTCGCGGGCATTCACCACGTCCACTAAGCTCAACGTGCACTTCATGGGACACGTGGGGATGAAGCCGCACAAGTGTGAATACTGCAGCAAGGCCTTCAGTGATCCGAGCAACCTGAGGATGCACCTCAAGATACACACAGGTAGGGGATGGGTGGCGTGGCCTACACTCACACGTGCACACATACACATTGTAGCTCCCTTCAGTAACCACGAGCACAACCGTTCCTTGATTTTAACTGGCGGCTTTATTCTGTAGTTTTAGTCAGAATTATCACCTTCCGTGAGAACTATAAAGTAAATGAAAAATACAGTTAAGCACACTCTTACAACCTTATCTTATGAGTGACTTATTAGCTTGGTATAACTCTGAAGTGCTTACATACATAACAGTTTAACCGGCGTTATAACGGGTTCAGATTAAACACATGAATAAAGGAACAAATAACTCATTGGCTGCTTATTACAGAAGGGAGGAAATCAAACTTCACACTTATTATTCCTGGCATGAATTCACACTTCATCCTAACATACACTCTGCAACCTTTATGAACTACACCCGATGACATGAAAACTTAGCTAACGCAGCGCAGGATTGCCTTCCTTCCAAAAGTGTGTTGCTACAATAAGGATCCCCGATACAACAGTATTAGCTACATAGTTCCGCTTGTATTATCATTTCCCCCGCACAGCGGACACATAAACAATTCAAACAAAAGACAACGACATAACCTGTAAGTCTAACTGTCAGTTACACACATTGACATGGGATCTCTCAACATAGCAGCTTAGCATTTTCTGTGTCAGTCTTGGGTGTTTTTAGATGAGTTACAATATTATTGAAAGCGTTTTAAAACACAAGATGGTTCTACTGTATACAAAACCAGTCAAAAGTTTGGACACCTACTCATTCAAGTGTTTTTCTTTACTTTAACTATTTTCTAAATTGTAGAATAATAGTGAAGACATCAAAACTATGAAATAACATATATGGAATTATGTAGTAACCAAAGAAGTGTTAAACAAATCAAAATATATTTTCTATTTTCGATTCTTCAAAGTAGCCAGCCTTTGCCTTGATGACAGCTTTGCATACTCTTGGCATTCTCTCAACCAGCTTCACCTGGAATGCATTTCCAACAGTCTTGAAGGAGTTCCCACATATGCTGAGTACTTGTTGGCTGCTTTTCCTTCACTCTGAGATCCAACTCATCCCAAACCATCTCAATTGGGTTGACGTCGGGTGATTGTGGAGGCTAGGTTATCTGATGCTGCACCATCACTCTCCTTGGTCAAATAGCCCTTACACAGCCTGGAGGTGTGTTGGGTAATTGTCCTGTTGAAAAATGATAGTGATAGTCCCACTAAGCGCAAACCAGATGGGATGGCGTATCGCTAAAGAATGCTGTGGTAGCCATGCTGGTTAAGTGCCTTAAATTCTAAATAAATCACACAGTGTTACCGGCAAAGCACCCCCACACCATCACACCACCTGCTTCATGCTTCATGGTGGGAACCACACATGCCGAGCTCATCTGTTCACCTACTCTGCGTCTCACAAAGACACGGCGGTTGGAACCAAAAATCTCAAATTTGGACTCATCAGACCAAAGGACAGAATTCCCCCGGTTTAATGTTCATTGCTCTTGTTTCTTGGCCCAAGCAAGTCTCTTCTTATCAGTGTCCTTTTAATAAACTTTTCAGAAATTCGACCATGAAGGCCTGATTCACTCAGTCCCCTCTAAACAGTTATTGAGATGTGTCTGTTACTTGAACTTTGTGAAGCATTTATTTGAGCTGCAATTTATGAGGCTGGTAACTCTAATGACCTTATCCTCTGCAGGAGAGGTAACCCTGGGTCTTCCTTTCCTGTGGCAGTCCTCATGAGAGCCAGTTTCAAAATAGCGCTTGATGGTTTTTGCGACTACACTTGAAGAAACTTTTTGAAATTTTTGTCATTGACTGACCTTCGTGTCTTAAAGTAATGGTGGAATGTCGTTTTTCTTTGCTTATTTGAGCTGTTCTTGCCATAATATGGACTTGGCCTTTTACCAAATAGGGCTATCTTCTGTATACCACCCTTACCTTGTCACGACACAACTGATTGGCTCAAACGCATTAAGAAGGAAAGAAATTTCACAAATTAATTTTGAACAAGTCACACCTGTTAATCGAAATGCATTCCAGGTGACTACCTCAGGAATCTACGGCTGGCCATGCTTTCCACCTGGCTACCCTTACCCAGGTCAACAGCCCTGCATCCCCCACAGCAATTTGCCATACTTCCCCCAATTCTCCTTCACCCAAATCCAGTTAGCCGATGTTCTGAAAAGCTGCAAAATCTGGACCCCTACAAATCAGCCGGGCTAGACAATCTGGACCCTCTCTTTCTAAAATTATCCGCTGCAATTGTTACAACCCCTATTACTAGCCTGTTCAACCTCTTTTGTATCGTCTGAGATCCCCAAAGATTGGAAAGCAGCTGCGGTCATCCCCCTCTTCAAAGGGGGACACACTCTTGACCTAAACTACTACAGACCTATATCTATCCTACCCTGCCTTTCTAAGTCAACAAACAGATTACCGACCATTTTGAATCTCACCATACCTTCTCTGCTATGCAATCTGGTTTCAGAGCTGGTCATGGGTGCACCTCAGCCACGTTCAAGGTCCTAAAACGATATCTTAACCGCCATCGATAAGAAACATTACTGTGCAGCCGTATTCATTGATCTGGCCAAGGCTTTCGACTCTGTCAATCACCACATCCTCATCGACTCTCTTCTCTGTATACATCAATGATGTCGCTCTTGATGCTGGTGAGTCTCTGATCCACCTCTACGCAGACGACACCATTCTGTATATTTCTGGCCCTTCTTTGGACACTGTATTAACAACCCTCCAGGCAAGCTTCAATGCCATACAACTCTCCTTCCGTGGCCTCCAATTGCTCTTAAATACAAGTAAAACTAAATGCATGCTCTTCAACCGATCGCTGCCTGCACCTGCCCGCCTGTCCAACATCACTACTCTGGACAGCTCTGACTTAGAATACGTGGACAACTACAAATACCTAGGTGTCTGGTTAGACTGTAAACTCTCCTTCCAAACCCACATCAAACATCTCCAATCCAAAGTTAAATTCAGAATTGGCTTCCTATTTCGCAACAAAGCATCCTTCACTCATGCTGCCAAACATACCCTTGTAAAACTGACCATCCTACCAATCCTCGACTTCGGCGATGTCATTTACAAAATAGCCTCCAATACCCTACTCAACAAATTGGATGCAGTCTATCACAGTGCAATCCGTTTTGTCACCAAAGCCCCATATACTACCCACCATTGCGATCTGTACGCTCTCGTTGGCTGGCCCTCGCTTCATACTCGTCGCCAAACCCACTGGCTCCATGTCATCTACAAGACCCTGCTAGGTAAAGTTAA
Source organism: Oncorhynchus gorbuscha (assembly GCF_021184085.1). NCBI lineage: Eukaryota > Metazoa > Chordata > Actinopteri > Salmoniformes > Salmonidae > Oncorhynchus > Oncorhynchus gorbuscha. Next base: position 23,604,448 of record NC_060186.1, read on the forward strand.
AACCCCCTTATCTCAGCTCGCTGGTCACCATAGCATCACCCACCTGTAGCACGCGCTCCAGCAGGTATATCTCTCTGGTCACCCCCAAAACCAATTCTTTCTTTGGCCGCCTCTCCTTCCACTTCTCTGCTGCCAATGACTGGAACGAACTACAAAAATCTCTGAAACTGGAAACACTTATCTCCCTCACTAGCTTTAAGCACCAACTGTCAGAGCAGCTCACAGATTACTGCACCTGTACATAGCCCACCTATAATTTAGCCCAAACAACTACCTCTTTCCCTACTGTATTTATTTATTTTGCTCCTTTGCACCCCATTATTTTTATTTCTACTTTGCACATTCTTCCACTGCAAATCTACCATTCCAGTGTTTTACTTGCTATTTTGTATTTACTTTGCCACCTTGGCCTTTTTTTGCCTTTACCTCCCTTCTCACCTCATTTGCTCAAATCGTATATAGGCGTGTTTATACTGTATTATTGACTGTATGTTTGTTTTACTCCATGTGTAACTCTGTGTCGTTGTATGTGTCGAACTGCTTTGCTTTATCTTAGCCAGGTCGCAATTGTAAATGAGAACTTGTACTCAACTTGCCTACCTGGTTAAATAAAGGTCAAATAAAATGTTGTCACCAAAGCCCCATATACTACCCACCACTGTGGCCTGTATGCTCTCGTTGGCTGACCCTCGCTTCATATTCGTCGCCAAACCCACTGGCCATCCAGGTCATCTGTAAGTCTTTGCAAGGTAAAGCCCTGCCTTATCTCAGCTCACTGGTCACCATAGCAGCACCCACCTGTAGCACGCGCTCCAGCAGGTATATTTCACTGGTCACCCCCAAAGCCAATTCCTCCTTTGACCGCCATTCCCTCCAGTTCTCTGCTGCCAATGACTGGAACGAATTGCAAAAATCACTGAAGCTGGAGACTAATTTCTCCCTCTCTAACTTTAAGCACCAGCTGTCAGAGCAGGTCACAGATCACTGCATCTGCACATAGCCCATCTGTAAATAGCCCATCCAACTACCTCATCCCCATACTGTTATCTTTGCTCCTTTGCACCCCAGTATCTCTACCTGCATATTCATCTGCTGCACGTCTATCACTCCAGTGTTTAATTGCTAAATTGCAATGATTTCGCCACTATGGCCTATTTATTGCCTTACCTCCCTTATCTTACCTCATTTGCACACACTGTTTATAGACTTTTCTATTGTGTTATTGACTGTATGTTTGTTTATTCTATGTGTGACCCTGTGTTGTTGTTTGTGTCGCACTTCTTTGCTTTATCTTGGCCAGGTCGCAGTTGTAAATGGGAACTTGTACTCAACTGCCTACCTGGTTAAATAAAGGTGAAGTAAAAATAAAATCTAGTTGAGAGAATGCCAAGAGTGTGCAAAGCTGTCATCAAGGCAAAGCGTGGCTGCTCTTAAGAATCTCAAATATAAAATACATTTAGATTTGTTTTAACACTTTTTTTGGTTACTACATGATTCCATATGTGCTATTTCATAGTTTTGATGTCTTCACTATTATTCTACAATGTAGAAAATAGTAAAAACAAAGAAAAACCCTTGAATGAGTAGGTGTGTCCCAACTTGACCGGTACTGTATAAGGTGATTATATGGTCTACATATGCTTCTCGCATAGGTTTTACTCACTCTAACCTCAGGTGCTCCCACAGGTCAGAAGAACTACAGGTGCAATGTGTGTGAGAAGTCGTTCACTCAGAAGGCCCACATGGCGTCTCATATGGTGATTCACACGGGGGCCAAGAACTTCAAGTGTGACCTGTGTGACAGGATGTTCATCAGGAAGCAGGACCTCAAGCAGCACATGTTCACACATACACAGTAAGTTTAAACTTTAGCAAGCTATTGACATGAGTGGTATGGGAAAAGTATTGGTTCCAGTCAATAGCCTGTAACCAGGGCCCAAAGTTTCTGCCCGGGTCACGTGGCCAGGGAAAATTCCTGGACATAAGACATATTGGTAAACACATTTTATGAAGTGTCTGGATTTCCATCAAGTCTATTTTCCTCTGTTTTTATCACCATTTCCCCTTCTCTCCCTCTGTACTCTTTTCTCCACCCCTTTCCCGTCATCATTCCCAACGCACAGAGAGCGACAGATCCACTGCCCCAAGTGTGACAAACATTTCTTGAGGACCAACCACTTGAAGAAGCACATGAACTCCCATGAGGGCCGCCGGGACTACATCTGTGAGAAGTGTGAGAAGGGCTTCCTCACCAAATACCACCTCACCAGACACCTCAAGATCTGCAAAGGCCCCAAGACTGACCGTGGGGCCCAGGAAGAGGAGGGGGAGGAAGAGGATGATGATGATGAAGAAGATGATGATGATGATGAGGAAGGAGAGGAAGTCGAGAGACTGATAGATCCAGATAGCAGAGAAGACTGTGGGTTAGAGGGATATGATTCTGAGAAACCTTTGTCCTCACACAATTGACTGTGACCTCAATGTGCCATTACTAGAAATGCTAATTTATTTACTTATTTTTAACTGTTAGTTTGTTTTGCCAAAATCTCATTTGTTGTGTCAGGTTAAGGTTTATTTTCAAATATCAGTTTAACATTGGGCACAATCAAACAAGGATCATCCAGATTTTGATGTAGAGGTAGTGTATGTGCTTAGGCTTCATGTTTTATTTCTTCAGGTACATTTCCCTTGCCTAACAGCTAAACATCAATTGTTTTCCCGCTGCTCTATCATCGCTCCATACATACATCAGTATGAAACTGCCATCCTAGAAGTCGTTTGTGCCGACGTGACGTGATTCATGTAGGCCTGGCTTTGGCCCAACCCATTGGTCACTGGGGCCAATCTGAATGTGTTTGCATTCTTAAAGAGTCGGGGAGGAAAGCAAATTCAGACTCATCATAGAGAACAAACGTTAGCTGGTGTGCCATTTGGCCGGAGCGATGTGGCTGGGTAGCCAGGCAATAATCATCCTAGAAAAAGTTATGTTTTAACTCAAAAGCCATGGCCTTTTAACACACAATAGTTATGTTTTTTTTTTAACAGTGGTCATCTCTTTATGGAATAGATAATGAGTTTGAGTCTCTGGATGCTGACGGCTAGCTAGATGCTGGCTCTGCTGCTGGTTGAATGTTGAAGAGGTATTGTGATGTGTCGGTCACATCCTTTTGTATGTATGTACAAATATATGAATGATGTAAAACGTCTGAATTCCTTATCGATTGTGATAATGTAACGAAAAATTACATTCCACATCTCATCTGTAACAAGGTATTACCCGATCCACATCTCAGTGTCATGTTTTGAAAAGGGGCGGGTGTACAGAACGGAAGTAGTTAGACTGCTCTAGGACATTACACTTCCGGTTGAAATACAAAATTTGTGCAGCGCCGTTGGAGCTAACGGGGTATGTATGAAATGTACTTATATTTAGCTGTATTTACTCTATTCAATTACACTTATTGGTGGTATTAATGACTAAGTAAAAATAAGTTAAAAAAAAATAAGTTAAACAAGTTGGTAAAAACAAAAGTCATACTTTGCCAGTGATTCAGTGGTTTTATTAGCTAACTAACTGCTGACGTTCGCATGCTATGCTAGCCAGCCAACTGGTTGCCAGAAGATACTGACCATAACGTTATCCTTGTTTACACTGAGCTGCACTGGGGTCGGAAAGCATTCATGGTTACATTAAGACACCTTTGAGCCGGCGTGATATTTGTCGGAAAACGTACCTCGATGAAGGGATGGGATATGCCAGTGACACTACTCCAAATTTTACTATTGCCCACAATGATACATTGAGAAGATTGAACAATTGCTCGTTTTATTGGCTTCATGCCAGCTAGCAGCAGCAGCAATCGATCAAAGCCATTTTGGAATTGTAGTGACAGGCAATTAGCTCCTTTTGTTGTTCAACATGTGCCATTCCATAATGGCTACTGCCAACTAGCCTGAGGACGAAAATAGTATTTACATCTTCTCGGTGGAGCAGTGTGGATAAAGGTCCAATCTGGTGAACAGTGGCATATCCTATCCCTGCATTGAGGTACGTTTTCCGACCCATATCTTTTGCCGGCGCCACAGTGTCTTAATGAAACTAACCATGATTGCGTTCCGACCCCATTGCCGTCGAGTGTCAGACACACTGGTTTATTTAGAAACTAGTTAACCCTTCTGTCTGAATTAAGCAGCCAACAGTGTGATAACGCTATGTGGACATGTCTCCGATGAAACAGGAGGGCATGTCTACTCTTATCGACAGGACGATGAGGATGAGGAGGGAGGAGCAGGCGCGCCAGGTGGTCCTCGCCTGGGCAGTCCTCAATGTGTCGCTAGCTGGCATGATCTACACAGAGATGTAGGTTGTGTTTTCTTGTCAACGGCTGACTGTAGTAGCCTGTTGCAGATGCCTAACTGGAAGCAAGTGGTGCCAATGCCTCTCACAGTAATATGTACATTGTCCTCTCAGGTCAGGGAAACTGCTGAGACTGTACTTCAGCATCTCTTACTGGCCTATCTGGTACATAGGTGAGTGCTCTGGTTGCTGTGGAAAGAAGTTAAACATTAATATAATAATAATAATATATGCCATTTAGCAGACGCTTTTATCCAAAGGGACTTAGTCATGTGTGCATACATTCTACGTATGGGTGGTCCCGGGAATCAAACCCACTACCCTGGCGTTACAACATTGTTTTGGGAGGGAACGCCCAGGTGTGGCACTGATGCACACTGGTTACAGATGAGCAATAACTTGTCATTCATATTATCTCTCCTTCCTTTTCCTTTCCCACAGAGCTGGCCTTCGCCTCAGTCTTCAGCCTTAACGCCCTGTTTGACTTCTGGAAGTACTTCAAGTACACCATGGCCCCCTCTACCATTGCTGTTACCCCTGAACAGCACCGTCTTCTTGGCCTCAGAAACTCAAGTGAGTCATTGGCTGCAGAGTGGTTAAGGTGACGGTGTTGTACGTGTTTTGATGTATATTCTATGAACCCCAAATGTAGTCTATCCCTCTTGTACGTTTGTCTATTTAAACTGCCCAAATCAATGAATACTATGTTGGTCTTCATCTCTACTCAGGTATCCAGGCATCACCCCCGCTGAAGCAAGAAAAGCAGGAGGCTCAAGCCCCGGCTCAGTCGTCACCCCTCCAGGGTCAGAGTGTGCTCAGCTTCAGTCCCTCCAGGCCGGCCAGCACCAGCCCCAAGTTCTCCCCCAGCTGTGTTCCCGGATACAGCCCCCTATTGAGCAGCCCGTCCACCCCGGGCAGCGGGGGACACTTCTCCCCCTCCCTGGCCTTTGGGAAGGTCTGTCAGACTCTCAATGCTCTTTATTATCTAGCTATCAATCTGATGCATTTGTGTTGGGTGTCTGTCAATTAATCTGGTACTGTAACCAAGGCACTATTTAGCTACCATTATCCTTTCACGTTTCCTGTGTTGTAGCTATCACTTTTTGGTTTTCCTTGTCATGTCTGAAATCTACTTGCATGAAGTCAGGGAGATAATGCTTTCCCATTTGTAACAGCTTTCTGTTGATTTCAGTTGAACTTCAGCCCCCCCTCATCCTACCCCAGCAGCATTGGCCCAGTGGATGGCACCAGCCTGAGGGCACGCTATCGTACCTCTCCCTCCGTGTTCAACTCCCCCGGGGGCAAGGAGGACTACATGGAGTCCCTGAAAACCCTGGACAGGTTCCTCCGCACCGAGGAGGAGAAGAGCCACCGCAGTCAGTTAGGTAAGAGTCTGACGATGTAGCTTAGTCCTGGCCTTATTACCATTTTCACTATGCAGTACTACTAGTGAAACTACTAGATAAAAAATAAATAAAAATGATCTGACCATGGCTCGCTTGAAGAGCTGTCAATCCCAATGTGACTTTCTTGGTTAAATAAAGGATTTTTTTTCACCTTTATTTAACCAGGTAGGCTAGTTGAGAACAAGTTTTCATTTGCAACTGCGACCTGGCCAAGATAAAGCATAGCAGTGTGAACAGACAACACAGAGTTACACATGGAGTAAACAATTAACAAGTCAATAACAAATTATAATTAACTCCAACTGAGCTTTTGTCTCAACTGTGAAGAGCATTATTGTAATATCCTGTATGCATCCTTTGACTGTTTCTCAGGGAGCCCAGAGTCTGTGTCACCCTCCCACAGCCCGACGTTCTGGAACTATAGCCGCTCGGTGGGGGATTACGCCCAGAGCCTGCGGAAGTTCCAATACCAGCCGGCCTGCCGTTCCCAGGCCCCCTCAGCCAGCAAGGACGAGACAGACCTGGGCTCCAAACAGGCTGCAGAGGAGGTTTGAGGGATAAATCATTCGATTCATCAATAAAATAACTATTCTTTATTATACCAGAGGGGAATTGGTTTTCCAAGCATGAATACACATTCTCCTGTAACCGTTCTTTTTGATCTGCAGGTTTGGGCCAGAATCACAACCAGTCGTCTCGTGGTTGACAGCATAGACAGCTGGACGGCCAAGCTCAGAAATGTAAGACAATATAACAAGCTTAGAAGTAACATTGAAGCTCTGGTAAAATCTGAAATTTAGTGTGAAAAAGTGGTTGATACGCATGTAGTTTCTCTTTCTTTCAGTGGATAAATGACACCATTCTAGTGCCACTTGTGAAGGAGATGGACTCAGTAAATGGCCAGCTAAGGAGAATGGGCTGCTCTGAGCTCCAGATTGGAGGTATTTACTGCCCATATGCAATGTGACAAAATGGGAAATGTGGTTTACACCGACCCAGTTATACTTACCCAGTCTGTCCCCCTATTCAACAGAAGCCAGTATAGCCAGTCTAAAACAGGCTGCTGTTTTGAAGGCTTCAGTCATCCCCACCATGCCTGCTATGGTGCAGTACCTGGACATCACCCCTAATCAAGAGTATCTAGTGGAGAGGATCAAAGGTAGGCCTATGAGAGGTTACGTTTTGACTCCTTGCTTATTGACTGTGCTATATTCCTGTCATATACTATATGTGTCCACAACTGAGGGTCCAATACATTAGAGCCAAAGCAGCTAAGATTCTAGAGAGATTTGAGTCCAAGGTCAGAAGACTTGATGAAAGCAGAGATTGACATATCATTGACACTGTTTGTTTCCCCTTGTCAGAGCTGGCCCATAGTGGCTGCATGAGTTCTTTCCGCTGGAACAGGGGCGGGGATCTCAAAGCCAGGAAGTGGGACACAGACCTTCCTTCAGACTGTGCTGTGAGTCTCATGCATCACCCCTAGTCTCGACCAAAAAAAGTAGTCATCTACTACATGGTTGAATTTCAAATATGTGTTGTGTTTTCTCTATTAGATCCTCATGCATGTGCTATGCACATACCTGGACTCCCGCCTCCCGCCTCACCCCAAGTACCCCGATGGAAAGACCTTCACCTCGCAGCACTTCACCCAGACGCCAGACAAACCTGGTAAGGCCGAGCAGCACAACACACACATAATGGACATGGTTCTTCTTCTATTCTTTACTGATACCCTGTTCTTGTTTCTTAAGTAGACGTGACGAATGAAAACCTCTTCTGCGTTCACCAAAGTAGCACCAATCCCCCGCACTACCAACTTATCTACCAGGGCCATGTCTACAGCCTGCCCAAGGTAAGAACCAAATTTCTGCCTCTTTTGTCCCGATGGCCTTTTTGGACATGCCTCAGTGAGTGAGATGTATCTGTCAAAAACCACATGTGCTCCATTCATTCGAGTCCCCTCTGATTGTGCTCCAAGGGAAGGAACAACCTGTTCCACACAGTTCTCATGTTCCTCTTCGTCATCAAAACCAAGGAGTCTGGGATGCTGGGGTGAGTACTCCCAATTATTCCACTGTATAACTAACATGGGGTGGCAGGTAGCCTAGTGATGAGTGTTGGACCAGTAACCGAAAGGTTGCTAGATCGAATCCCCGAGCTGACACGGTAGAAATCTGTCGTTCTGCCCCTGAACAAGGCAGTTAAACAACTGTTCCTAGGCCGTAATTGTAAATAATAATTTGTTCTTAACTGACTTGCCAAGTGAAATAAAATAAGAATCTGCATTTAAACTTCCCAGGCCAGGGTGCCATCACTGACTCCAGATGGGCACTGTAATCAGCTCTTTGTGATAATATGCCACTTTAATAAAGTAAACTTGTCGAGACCACATTGGCACTCAATCTCTATGTAAAACATTTGTGTTTTAATTGCACATAAGTTGTACTCGTCTGTCTTTTTACAGGAGAGTAAATCTGGGCCTTTCAGGCGTGAACATCCTGTGGATATTTGGGGACTGATGCAATCTCTCCCTCCTTGAGTATTTCACAGCAGTGTCACCGAGGATGTTAGAGGGCAAATACTTCCTCAAATATTTTTCACCTCAAGGTTTGTTTGTGAAACAATGCATCGTAGCTTCTGATAACAACAATATTCTGTAGATGTTAGTTACCATAACTGTCCTCAGATCTAGGTTCATAAGGAAGCACTTATGAGAGTAACATTTTGTTGTACATTTGAGTCATTTTTCTGAGCAACAGCAGACCACATTTTTCACTTGAAAGTAGCTATTGTCATTTGTGACACTTTTAAATCAAATTATTACAAAGACCATGACTTAGTTTGATATTATGTTGCATCAAAAACAACCGTACTGTATTTTAACCCGAGACGTCCACAATTTACTTGCTTTATTTGAAATATTCTGTGAATGTATCAGGATAGTGTCCTTGTAAATAGTATACCATTGGGTTGAACCCTCCTGGCTTGAATGCATGTCAGTGAGTTTTTCTTTTTGTATGAATTGTTTGAGAGAGCTTGAATATTGCAGCTAGGATGCTTGAGTTCTTCCTTTTATGTTGAATGACAGGGTTTGGAGTGGTAGAAAGTTACCTGCGTACGAATGCATGGCTTTGTTTACCAGGGCTGCAGTTACTTGCATTGGCATGCATATTATATCTATTCTAACTAGACGTTTGTTCCACGGTTCAAATGCTTGATAGATACAAAGCCATGCACATGGTATGCCTTTTTTAGAAAGTCAATATTATGGAAGGTTCCAAGTAAATTGCTGTTATTTTTATTACCAAAGACTTTACTTGGAGAATTATGATGTATAGTGGTCAAAGAGGTGTCTTTTTATGATAGGTTGTGAGAATGTCATTTATTTTGATAAAATAAAAAAAGAAGCTAATTCAAAGATGGTAACAGGCTGCATGGACTTGTATGGGCTCATGGGGCAACTCCAATGCACTCCAACCCCCCTCATTCAATCAAATTTGAATTGTTTATACTGATGTGGTTTTCAATTGAGACATGGAAATAAACATCATTGTTTGAGTTCATCTGTCTGTGGTTGAAAACATATTTGTTTCCATATATTTTTATTAGTTACTCTTTAGTCCTTACTCTGTTATCAATGTGACTAGATTTAGGTGCAAGAGCTCTACATGACCAGAACCCACCCCATGGTGGCAGTATTTATTTGCTCCCACAACGTATTTTCTCTAGATTGACCTCATGAAATGTCAAATCAAATTGTATATGTCTCGTGCCGAACACACCAGGTGTTACCGTTGTAACCGTGAAACGCGTGCTTGTAAGCAGTAACCAATAATGCAGTTAAGAAAATATTCACAAAATAAACTAAAGTTAAAGAATTATAAGCCACACATTAAATGAGCAAAATGGCTATATACAGATGTGCGGAGGGGGTTGTCAAATGAAAGGATGTAAGCAACAATTTCCAAGTTTTCCACTAATGAAGTATTAATATTTTTCAGATGGCATTGTGCAATGCGATGCAGAACTTGAAAGGCTTCAATTTACAAACATTTACATTGCGTTCATATCAGAATACAGCATCATTGTAAATAGTTAAAGTAAATACATTAAAATAATATTTTGTCACTGGTGCGTTTACTTTGTATTCTTGCTTAGAGGACTACACGTGAGACATCTTCAAATGTCTTTATGAATGATCATACTGTTTTTTTTTCTCCCAGATGTCGTCAATGTGGTTTGGATACAAGACTTGAATCAAATGTAAAATGTCATCCCTCACATAAGTAACTGTTTTAAGTACTGCACTGTATAGTTCCCGTTAAATACAAACGTAATCTACCATAATGCATTTGAAAATGTAATACTTACTGGGAGATGTAGTTCTGTAGTGTTTTCTGTCAAATTATTTGATAAGGCTCGGGGTTAAAGTCATTTTATGTAGCTAGTCTATTTATTAAATTTTTTATTTTGATAGTATCATTAATAGTGCTTGTCTGGCATTGGCATTGATCATTTTAATATTTCCACTAAATATTTGAGACTTGAAAACGACGAAGACCACAATGCCTTGCTTTTAATCAGTACTCCGCCGCTCACAATCCGTCGCCTTGTTATGTGTTGGGAAAAGGACTTCGCGAAATAGCAGCGATGTCAGTCCAGGTTTTGGCAGCGAAAATGGCCGAGGTCGAATTAAAAGACGTCCCCGACAAAGAATTAACACCCGAATCGCCTCTGACACCAAAGGCAGATGACAAAGGGATGGTTGAAAACGAACCAAAAGCTACTTCGGCTACTACCCCAACGATGGAGCCGATGGTAAAAACCGGGGACACGAGTCCTGGTTTTCTCACCCCGAACACTAAGATGCCGCAGGCGTCCGCGATGAAACGGACAGATCCCCAACAAAACGGTGGAGAAGCTTTCGTAAATCGCGACGGTACGGTGGCAGAGGCCCCAAGATTGAAAAAGGTGAGGGCGAACGTAAATGGGATGTTGGTATTATATTATGGTATTCTGCTCCAGGCAGATGCGAGGTTTGTGTTTTGTTTGCAATGCTAACTAGCTAGCCAGCCAGCTAGAAACCTGGCATTGTGTGACGATGGCTGTAGCTTTAAGCGAGTAATAAAAAGCACTTTTGCTGTTACCTGACTAGTCTTGTTCTCTAGTCAGACAAGTTTTTTTTTTAAATAAAATCGTATCAGCAAGTAACGGCAACGTTAGTTATCATATTTTAAAGGATATTGTGTTCATGGGCGCAGCCACAGACCCTAGCAAATTGCTGTCTAAACTTACCCACTAACTATAATTTAACGTTAACGATGCGCTGTCGTGGCGCTGTGAGATGCCGATGTTGGAACAACTACGTGTAGGTAAACTAGCAAGGAAGCTGTGAACAAAGTAGCTGGTCCAGATTGAACTTTAATGGCATCTGCATTCTACCTGGTGAAGGTTTTGTTAACGCGTTTCAAGTCTCACTCACGCCCATGCCACAATTTTGTCCTGACGACGTAATAATGTGATGTCCACACATGTTCATCAAAATGTTGGTTTTTGTAACCCTATTGTAGCTCATGGACATTCGACACACATTTACGACCATGACAATACAGCTAAAATAGCGTTAGTCAAATCGTGGTCATGGTAGTCAAATGCATTCAACCAAGACTGTTTGAAGAAGTGATTTTAAATGCTGTTGTGAGATGATCTGAATTTGCATGGGGTGCTCAGCTGTAGAGCACAGCAGTGGTGTGTGTGTGTGATCAGAAAGGAAGCAGCGTTCTGGTGGGTAGCTAGTCTACATCACTTTATCAATGACTGTTATTTTGCCACCGCTCCAGTTTAACCTCACCACAACAGTAGCAGACTCCTCTGGCGGGTCTGTCACACCTTTGTCACCTATTTCTTGTCTCGTTCAGCCTGGCAATAGATCACATAGACTACTTAAGGGAGTTTCCATCATTCAGGCTTACTCTGCTAGGCTCTCCTGTGGCTATACATCACCAGAAGATTTAGGCCTGTGTGTGTTCTGTATCAACACCTCTCCCTCAGGACAGGTTGGCAAAGCTCTCAGCTCACTCGTCAATTAATCTTATCTCGTCAGCCTCATGGAAAGTTCTGATCTGAAGAGAAGAATGGGATCAAGGTTCAAGGAAAAGTAGAACTTCTCTGATAAGTAGAGTTCCTTGAAAAGACTGGTGTCGACTAGGCCTAAGAAGTCTCGCTATAAATGGTTGTTTAGGATTTATGGCCTGTGCTCACTGTCATAAAGCTATTAATCAAAGGTGTTCAAATCAATCTTGTGTAAGGCAGTTCATGTACAGGTGGCAATAAAATGATGTGCTCTCTTCAGGATATAAAGTAGGGTCATAACTGGGTATACAACATTACAGCATATGCATACTTTTGTGTCCATGTTTGTGCAGACCCTCCCTAAAGCATAGATTGTACATCATTGCTATAAACCAGTCGTATGAAAAAGTTTGGGCACCCCCGACAATTTCCATGATTTCCATTTATAAATAATTGGGTGTTTGGATCCGCAATTTCATTTTGATCTATCAAAGAACTGATGGACACAGTAATATTTCAGTAGTGAAATTAGGTTTATTGGATTAACAGAAAATGTGCAATATGCATCAAAACAAATTGAGATGAGTGCATAAATTTGGGCACCCCAATAGAAAAATCACATCAATATTTAGTAGAGCCTCCTTTTGCTAAAATAACATCCTCTAGACGCTTCCCATAGCCTCTAATGAGTGTCTGCATTGTGGATGAAGGTATTTTGGACCATTCCTCCTCCTACAAAACATCTCCAGTTAGGTTTGATGGTTGCTGAGCATCGACAGCCCACTTCAAATCATCCCACAGATTCTCAATGATATTCAGGTCTGGGGACTGGGATGGCCATTCCAGATCATTGTACTTGTTCCTCTGCATAAATGCCCGGGTAGATTTTGAGCAGTGTTTTGGGTCGTTGTCTTGTTGAAATATCCAGCCCCGGCGTAACTTTGACTGATTCTTTAACATTATTCCCAAGAATCTGCTGATATTGAGTGGAATCCATGCGACCCTAAACTTTAACGAGATTCCCAGTACCGGCACTGGCCACACAGCATGATGGAACCCCCACCAAATGTTACTGTGGGTAGCAAGTGTTTTTCTTGGAAAGCTGTGTTCTTTTGCCTCCATGCATAACATCCCTTGGTATGACCAAATAACTCTATCTTTGTTTCATCAGTCCACAGCACCTTATTCCAAAATGAAGCTGGCTTGTCCAAATGTGCGTTTGCATACCTCAAGCGACTGTTTGTGGCGTGTGTGCAGAAAAGGCTTCTTCCGCATCACTCTCCCATACAGCTTCTCCTTGTGCAAAGTGCGCTGAATTGTTGAACGATGCACAGTGACACCATCTGCAGCAAGATGATGTTGTAGGTCTTTGGAGGTGGTCTGTGGGCTGTTTTTGACCGTTCTCACCATCCTTCGCCTTTGCCTCCGATATTTTACTTGGCCTGCCACTTCTGGCCTTAACAAGAACTGTGCCTGTGGTCTTCCATTTCCTCACTATGTTCCTCACAGTGGACACTGACAGCTTAAATCTCTGCGATTGCTTTTTGTAGCCTTCCTCTGAACCAGAATGTTGAACAATCTTTGTTTTCAGGTCATTTGAGAGTTGTTTTGAGGCCCCCATGTTGCCACTTCAGAGGAGAGTCAAAGAGAACAACAACTTGCAATTTGCCACCTTAAATACCTTTTCTCATGATTGGATGCACTTGTCTATGAAATTCAAGGCTTAATGAGCTCACCAAACCAATTGTGTGTTCCAATTAATCAGTGCTAAGTAGTCACAGGTATTCAAATCAACAGAATGACAAGGGTGCCCACATTTTTGCATAGCCTATTTTTCACATCTGATTTAATTTCATACAACTTAATATTGCTACACTAAAAATCTTTGTCTGGACAATACCCCCGGTACTCAGCTTTTATGAGACAATGAATGGCATGCCAATGTGATCATTTTCTGTGACAACAGAGTAAATTATTATGCAGCCTCGAGGGGTGCCCAAACTTTTTCATACGACTGTAATTCCTTGTCCCCAAATAGGCAACAGATCTGACAAAACACCCTCCCACTATTCTGCCACCAACCCAGTGACTATGAACACAGGACTGGAAAATAGCAGTCACACAGCGAGCGAGAGAGGGAGGGAAAGTGGACTGGCTTATGACAGATGGTCCATCAGCCTTCTGTGTCTGATAAGAACAGCAGGACCAGGAACCCTACGAGCAGCAGGGAGAGGAGGCCGCTGCGGCATGGCATCTGGCTCGTTGTGGTGACCTGTCCTTAAAGGGACCACCGGCAATACCCTTCATGTGAATATTTAGTGCCATCCGCCATGGCACAGATTCCGTATTACGTTTTATACATGAAGTGAGCTACTTAGACTGCATCTTGAACATCAAAATCATTTTCAGAAGGGGAAAACAGATTTGTACCGGCCAATAAGCTTGTTTTGTGTCCTCTCGCTTCACAATCATCTAAGTAGCCATGCATTGGAGCAGGAACGTGCATGCAAAGTTTTAGGCCTATTTATAGGCTGAATGCATGTGTGTGCTTTTATATATGGTTATATAGGCTGGGTCTGTTGAATCCCTCAGTGCAGAAAGGGCATTGAGATGGAGAGCAGCAGTAGAGCTGATGGTATGTGGCATGGACGGCTGGTTCTAATCCATGCCTTACCATGTCACCACATGGGGGATTAAGCAGCTTGCCTCCCACTCTAGGTGGGCAGATGTTAGCCTTCGGACCGGCTGAGTGATTCGCGTAACCCCCCCCCCCCCAATGGACTCTGCCAACCTATCATGATGTTCCTGGAAGGAGCAGGGAAATATACGCTGCCCCCTGCCAGGAAGAATGGATTAGCAGCGGTAGGTTTCAGCTTTCGGCGCCATGTGTGGCTAAAACTGCTGCTAATGAACGTTCCCGTCCTCGCCGCCACACACACACACACAAGCAGTGCCCAGTTACAGATGCTGATGACTGCCACGGGTAGGTGCTGACGACTGCCACGGATTACATGGACAATCTCCCTGGTCACCCGCTGCCCTGCTCTCTGACCCAAGGAAAAGGTCCGCCAGCATCATAAGGTATTTTAATTCAAGTGGAGGTCTTAACAGGAGTCACGAGCTTACTGTGGGCTGGGCAAGACCTGTAGGTTAAATGGCTTGCCGACAGATCTGTATCGAAAAGGGTTCTGTTCAGGTTCGTAAAGAACTCAATGCAAAGCGTCTGGGTTTATGGGCAGTTGGTACCTTGAATTGAGTTGGAACACCGTTAACAAGGCATGTCCAATGTCTTGGAGACATGTTCTGATAATTTTTTGGGGGGCTCAGGAACCTGATTACCTGACGTTCGGTATTGATTTAGGTCAAGCCCTTTGACCCTCTGAACCTGGAACATCAAAAGGGGCATGACCCTTACTCCGGGAGAGTTTGAGTGGAGAGGATTCTCTTTAGCCCTGTGGATTACGACCTGTAGCCTACTGCTTCTTGCTGTTCCAAAGTGTAGGAGAAGGAAACATAATACTGTCTCTACCTAATAAATAAATACACGGGGAAGTGTGTTTTCCCTGCTCTTTTTGCCCATCTATCCTCTGCTGTCAGGAAGATGAGTTTTGGGCATGGCTGCCGTGACATGGCCCTGACAGTGCTGGTCATTGGCAGCCACCCCGGGGATCCTTCCTCATCTGAGACGGGCTCTATGACACCAGCGTCGCTTCCATCAGATTAACAGCCTGAGTGCTTTGTCCCTCTGAGAAGAGCCCAGCCTGCTCCAATGATGTCGCTAGGGATTCAGGAGGAGTAGCCAGAAGGAGGATTATCACAATGACCTTGAAAGGGCAGCAACCGACAGGGCAAACACTCCTGTGTCATAAAAATGCAGATATCTTGGCAGATGCTTTATTATGCTTACATAAAAGGCTAGCAGGCTCCAGTACTTCAATTGCTTTTTTGACATTGCCCAGTTATTTGACCACTATTCCCAAATGTAGCCTACAATAAAGGAGGACTCTGGGTCTATATACCATTTGTACTGTAGCCTATTTTGGCTGTAATATGGGAATGTCTGGCTCTTGTTTTTCTCCTTGCTCAAGGACTAGGAGATCCATTGATCCCTGTGTTCAATCAGCCACTGTGTTCTACTCTGGGTCCATGAAGACTTCATTCCCTAGTGTGACGCTGCTGAGATTATCACCTGAGAGCTGGGGCCTGTGATGGGGAGAATGTAGCAGCACAGAGTTTCTAAACCCAGAGGCGCAACATCACGAGACTTCTGGGAATGCTCGCGCAGCAAGAAGTCAATGAGAGATGTGTAAAATTCTTCCTTTTAGTAGTTCATTTTCTCAATCTAAAGGCACAACCTAGCCAAGGAGTTGAGCATGTTATTACTCCAACCTCGTTAAAGTGACACTGACATTTACATTTTCGTCAAAAACAACTTCAAATTTGATTTGTCACATGCTTTGTAAACAACCGGTTTAGAATAACAGTGGAATGCTTACTTACAGGCTCTTCCCAACAATGCAGAAAGAAAAATAATAAAACAAGGAATAAATTATCGTTAACTTGGCTGTATACACAGGGTACCAGTGCTGAGTCGCTGTGCAGGGGTACCAGTACGGAGTCCATGTGCAGGGGTACAAGGTATTGGAGGTAAACATGTACAATTGAAGTCGGAAGTTTACATACTCTTTAGGTTGGAGTCATTAAAACTTGTATTTCAACCACTCCCCACATATCTTGTTAACAAACTATAGTTTTTGCAAGTCGGTTAGGACATCTACTTTCTGCACGACATAAGTAATTTCCAGAAAATGATGTCATGGCTTTAGAAGCTTCTGATAGGCTAATTGACATAATTTGAGTCAATTGGCGGTGTATCTGTGGATGTATTTCAAGGCCCACCTTCAAACTCCGTGCCTATTTGCTTGACATCATGGGAAACTCAAAAGAAATCAGCCAAGACCTCAGAAAATAAATTGTAGACCTCCACTTGTCTGGTTCGTCCTTTGGAGCAATTTCCAAACGCCTGAAGGTACCACGTTCATCTGTACAAACAATAGTATGCAAGTATAAACACCATTGGACTACGCAGCCGCCATACCGCTCAGGAAGGAGACGCATTCGGTCTCCTAGAGATTAACGTACTTTGGTGCGAAAAGTGCAAATCAATCCCAGAACAACTGCAAAGGACCTTTGTGAAGATGCTGGAGTAAACGGGTACAAAATTATCTATATCCACAGTAAAACAAGTCCTATATCAACATAACCTGAAAGGACGCCCAGCAAGGAAGAAGCCACTGCTCCAAAAAAGCCAGACTACGGTTTGTAACTGTACATGGGGACAAAGATCGTACTTTTTGCAGAAATGTCCTCTTGTCTGATGAAATAAATATAGAACTGTTTGGCCATAATGACCATCGTTATGTTTGGAGGAAAAAGGGGGAGGCTTGCAAGCCGAAGAACACCACCCCAACCATGAAGTACGGGGGTGGTAGCATCATGTTGTGGGGGTGCTTTGCTGCAGAAGAGACTGGTGCACTTCACAAAATAGATGGCATTGTGAGGAAGGAAAAGTATGTGGATATATTGAAGCAACATCTCAAAAGATCAGTCAGGAAGTTAACTTCTTATGGTATAGGGGACGCTTGTGTCCCACTTGGCCAAAAGCCAGGCAAAATGCAGCGCAGCAAATTCAAATAAATTTATATAAAAATCTAAGTCTCATTAAATCACACATGTAAGATCCTAATTTAAAGCTACACTCGTTGTGAATCCAGCCAGCATGTCAGATTTTAAAAAGGCTTTTCGGCGAAAGCATAAGAAGCTATTATCTGATGATAGCACAACAGTAAACAGAGGGTAGCATATTTCAACCCTGCAGGCGCTACACAAAACGCAGAAATACAATATAAAACATGCCTTACCTTTGACGAGCTTCTTTTGTTAGCACTCCAATATGTCCCATAAACATCACAATTGGTCCTTTTGTTCAATTAATTCCGTCCATATATATCCAACATGTCCATTTATTTGCCGCGTTTGATACAGAAAAAAACAGCTTCCAAATTGCGCAACGTCACTACAAATATTTCAAAAGTTTCCTGTAAACTTTGCCTAAACATTTCAAACTACTTTTGTAATACAACTTTAGGTATTTTTAAATGTTAATAATCGATCAAATTGAAGACTGGTCTATCTGTTCAATACAGGAAGACAACAAACCAAGCTACTTTTCAAGTCTTGCGCAACTCTCAACAGTGTTACGTAATTCCTAAATGGCCGTACTTCTTCATTGCACAAATGAATAACCTCAAGCAAATTCCAAAGACTGGTGACATCCAGTGGAAGCGGTAGGAACTGAAAACAAGTTCCTAAGAAATATCGTTTCCTAATGAGAACTCAGTGAACAGACAGAGACCTAAAAAAAGAAAAGAATTCTGAACGGTTAGTCCTCGGGGTTTTGCCTGCTACCTAAGTTCTGTTATACTGACAGACATGATTCAAACATTTTAGAATCTTCAGAGTGTTTTCTATCAAAATCTACTAATAACATGCATATCCTATTCTTTGCATGAGTAGCAGGAAGTTGAAGTTGGGCACGCTATTTATCCAAAAGTGAAAATGCTGCCTCCTATACCTTCCAAAGTTAAAGCTTGGTCGCAATTGGGTCTTTCAAATGGACAATGACCCCAAGCATACTTCTAAAGTTGTGACAAAATGGCTTAAGGACAACAAAGTCAAGGTATTGGAGTGGCAATCATAAAGCCCTGACCTCAATCCCTTAGAAAATTTGCCGGGAGATCTGAAAAAGCGTGTGCGAGCAAGGAGGCCTACAAACCTGATTCTGTTACACCAGTTACACACACATTCTTATTAATTAATTTACACTTGTGTATAAGGTAGTTGTTGTGAAATTGTTAGATTACTTGTTAGGTATTACTGCACGGTCGGAACTAGAAGCACATGCATTTTGCTACACTCACATCAACATTGCCATGACAATACTTACAAGCGTGATTGGGGATTTCTATTGGAGAAGCTGTTTCTGCCCGTCATACTGGACTGTCTTTGGTAGCACGACAGTGTGAAGTTTGAAGCTGACTCGCACGGCATGCCTCATGAGAGACTGCTTCTGTCTTTTTTTTCACATTTCTGTTAAGATGTTACTTCACAATGAAGGGGCCTTTCCTACTCGGGGGGGCCTTTCCTACTCGGGGGGGCCTCCTACTCGGGGCCTCTCCTACTCGGGGGCCTCTCCTACTCGGGGGGCCTCCATTTGACAGTAAAGTCATAAACTAGGATGGATTGGAGGCATAAGTAAGTATCTCTTTGTCTTGCACACTAAATCAGGCCTTGTCCTGGCCATTCTAGTGGAAAAGAGTTTATAGATAAGTCACTCGTGCTTGGTCCTACATTATCCATTAACTGTTGGCTAAAGATTGTGAATAAGATTGAACATCCAGCAAAGGTCTTTGGCCAGGGCCACCCCCAGAAACCAGAGATCGAGGCCTGTGTCAATAAGATAGGGCCCAGTTGAGAAAGACACGCACCAGTGGGGCTTCAAGGAGAGCCGTGCATGTGATGCGGTGTTCATTAACATGGAGGATGGTTGGAGGACAAAGCTGTAAAGTGGGGGATGGGGACTAGATCTGTTGGTGTAGTGCTCACGTCAGCTCTCTGAGCTGGAAAGATCCTCATGGGTTTTACCTACTCACTTCAGGCCGGTCTTCGGGAGCTCCTGGAATTTTTTATTTTATTATTGAATTGATTGAATATCCGAAACACACAATTATACTTGCAGTGAAGCCGCTCGACAACTACACCACAACAGACTCCCATTCAGAGCGACACACAGAAGCATCCGGGGTCAATGCCCTGCTCAAGGGCACATTGACAGATCTCCCACCAGGCCAACAAAGTGAACCTGAACCCTCCAAGACCCCCCCCCCCCCACACCCCCAGTTCCCCAATAGCTGTCCCTCAACCATTTGACCCCTCCCACAGTCCAAGAAGAAAACCAAGAAGAAAAAAATACATAAATATTCAATTAACCCCCCGCCCATGCACCAACAACCAAGAAAATTAACTAAAGTGGAAAAATAAACAGACAGAAGACAACAGCAAACAAAGGTTATCAAGGACAACTAAAATCATAACAGCAATGCCAACTGTATATGTTTTAGTGCATGTCTTGGCACAATTACGTGTCTGAGTATGCGTGTATTTGAATGTGTACAAACACCTGCACGACATCAGCCTCCGGCAAACCCGGCATTAGCTGTATAAACGCTGCCCCTCAGTGTCATTCAACTTACTTTTTACCATGTTTTAATTTGGACTTATCTTTGACCACCACTTCTATTTCCCGCACAGCATCTCCGCTCTACACGCGTCTTCGCATTGCACATCCCAACCCTCCGCTTCCCTCAGCCCATCCCACCGATCTCTGCCGCCCGCCCTCTTTGGATTGCTACGGAACATACACTACCGTTCAAAAGTTTGGGGTCACTTAGAAATGTCCTTGTTTTTGAAAGAAAAGCAAAAAAATGTTGTCCCCTTTTTTTTTAAATAACATCAAAATGATCAGAAATACAGTGTAGACATTGTTAATGTTGTAAATGACTAACCTAGCTGGAAACGGCAGATTCTTTATGGAATATCTACATAGGCGTACAGAGGCCCATTATCAGCAACCATCACTCCTGTGTTCCAATGGCACGTTGTGTTAGCTTATCCAAGTTCATTTTAAAAGGCTAATTGTTAGCACAGCTCTCAACTATGCTGTGATGTTTAACGTACAATTTTTAATCTATAGAACCCACAGATAAATACTTTTACTAAGAGTATTAGTATTTGATTGACCCGGTCTCTCAATCTCCCAACAGTACTATTTCTAGGGTCAACATTTTGTTGGTGGCAAGAATTCTATATAATCATTTTAGCTGAAAAGCATGAAGTCTTGAATCTTGCATCATTTTATACATCAACTCATACCCCGTACCATGGAATTGGTACATCAAAAATCTTTTCCCAATTATTTTGCAGTCTGTATGGCACAGTTGTCAACATCCTGGTCCTCAAATGAAGCTGGTATACTTTCCTATTTATGCTATTTTTATTCCTCCGCCAGTTTTGATTCTTTATATTGGGCAGACAGACCAGTTCCCTACCTCCTCTCGCTACCACCCGCCTCCTCCATTTTGAGGTTAATGCTGCAATCAATTGGTTGTGCTCTTGGATTGAACCTAGCTTCCTGTTCAACTCCATGAAATACATAAATTATATTGTAAATTGGAATGGTAGTGTTAAGAACAAAATACCCCTTTCCCATAAATACAGGTATTTTATCCACCAGCACATTTGAGTTCAGCCATAATCATTGTTAGAACAAATATGACATATTTTCAGAGGGATGAAATTGAGACATGGCAATCTGCAAAAAGGCCATTTTTAAACAACGGAGTTTTTTTTTGTAATCTACTGAAGAACCATTTAGGGTTCAAGTAAAACTTTTTGAGTAAGTGAACCTTTCAGATGTTTAGTGCTTTTATATTTAATAATCTCAACCCACCCAATTCATATTCATTCTGTACAGTTGAAGTCGGCTATTTTCCACCCACCTTCGCTAAATACATTTAATCTCGGTTTTTCACAATTCCTGACAATTCCCTGTTTTAGGTCTGTTAGGATTACCACTTTATTTTAAGAATGTAAAATGTCAGAAAATAGTAGAGTGATTTATTTCAGCATTTCTTTCTTTCCAAGCTTTAACTTCCTGACTGATGTCTTGAGATGTTGCTTCAATATGTCCACCTAATTCCCCCCTCTGATGATGCCATCTATTTTGTGAAGTGCACTAGTCCCTCCTGCTGCAAAGCACCCCATAACATGATGCTACCACCCCCGTGCTTCACGGTTGGGATGGTGTTCTTCAGCTTGCAAGCATCCCCCTTTTTCCTCCAACATAACAATGGTCATTGTGGCCAAACATTCCTATTTTTGTTTCATTAGACCAGAGAACATTTCTCCAAAAAGTACAATCGCTGTCCCCATGTGCAGTTGCAAACCTTTGTCTGTTTTTGTTTATGGTGGTTTTGGAACAGTGGCTTCTTCCTTGTTGAGTGGCCTTTCAAGTTATGCCGATATAGGACTTGTTTTTACTGTGGATATAGATACTTTTGTATCTCTTTCCTCCAGCATGATGTCAAGCAAAAAGGCACTGAGTTTGAAGGTAGGCCTTGAATATAATAATAATATATAATAATAATATAATAATAATATATGCCATTTAGCAGACGCTTTTATCCAAAGCGACTTACAGTCATGTGTGCATACATTCTACGTATGGGTGGTCCCGGGGATCGAACCCACTACCCTGGCGTTACAAGCGCCATGCTCTACCAACTGAGCTACAGAAGGACCACATGTACACCTCCAATTGAGTCAAATGATGTCAATTAGCCTAACAATGACAATTTTCTGGAATTTTCCAAGCTGTTTAACTGCGCAGTCATTTTAATGTATGTACATTTCTGACCCACATTTTGGATACAGTGAAATAATCTGTCTGTTAACAATTGTTGGAACAATTACTTGTCATGCACAAAGTAGATGTCCTTACCGACTTGCCACAACTAGTTTGTTAACAAGAAATTTTTGGAGTGGTTGAAAAACGAGTTTTATGACTCCAATCTAATTGTATGTAAACTTCCAACTTCAGCTGTAGATAGGCACGCCTTATGCTGTCTGGTTTAGGATCCCAGATAAAGCAAAATATCTTTTGCTCATATGATTTGAAAAACAAATCATCAGGTGTAGGCAACTCCATAAGTAAGTAAGTGAGTAAACTGAGAAATGACTAAGGATTTAATCAGGGTAATTTTCCCATAAATAGACAGGTATTTACCTCCATGGTTGCAGGATCTTGTCTATTTTCACAAGTTTTCTATTGAAATTCATTGTGGAGAGCTTATTTTCTACATTTTGTGATATGAATACCAAGCATGTCTACTTCACCATCAGCACATTTTATAGGTAAACTGCAGGGTAATTTAAAAGTAGTATTTTTTTTAAAAATTAAAGCTCCACTGCGTAATATTGTACACGTATCATAATTAGGTTTTTAGTCCAGAAAAGTTATCTAGATCTTCAATGAGACATTGCAGGGATCTAGCTTGCGGACTTGATACAAAACTTGAGTCATCGGCATACATGGACACCTATTTGTTTTGAAGCCTTGGTTCTCATATCCTCTGTTATTGCATCTGATTTTGAATAGCTCCTGGAACTAGTTTGTTGATGCACATCAGTCAAACCACTAGGAAAGACATCACTCGAGGGCTTTTCTATTTCAGCCGTTTGTGACCAACACACTATCTTTTGTCCGCCACACGCAGTAGGACAACTCGCATTTGATCACCGGTGCAGATACATTTTCCCAAAATAGATATCGTAACGATACGAATGTCTAGCGTTCGTGTTTCTCAGCCTGCCTTGGACACTCAGTAGGGATGCGAGTGTGTGTTTTTGGCACGGTGCCCAATCAGTGCACTCGAGTCTCCGACTGATTATCGCAGTGGTTGTTAATGGCCTTAGAAAGATGTTTTGTCACGCACTCGTTCACTCACGCTGTGTTCACCCGACGTCGCCCCACTCTCTCGATGCCTCAGTCTTCTGCTGTAGGCAAACAATAGTGTGAACCAAACCAAGACGTTTCTGCTGACTTACCGCACTTCCCGTGGGTTGATGGTCATTGTGTGCTGGAAAGGTGTTAATTCACTCTCCCTTACAATGTAATTACAGCACAATACTGGAGTGCTACTGCACCTTCCGTTGCCTTCATCTGTGGTGTTGTGATTTATTACCAGGGAAATTGGCTGTTCGCACCACGGCTAGATAATAATCTCTCTGCTAGACTCCAGACCCTGAATGGACTCGGCTCACGTGTTTTGTCATTTGTCTCTCACACAAATAAGCTTTGGAAGTGTAAAATGTAGGCTAGCTACTCCAAATTAGTCCTAGACACACACACAAGGACAGAGGATATTTAGAGCGCATTACAGCTCGATCTGGCCTGGGATATCTCTGTGCTGCAGCCAGGCACACATTCTCACAAAGGTGTCAGGTGCATGTGTGGCCTTGTGTCAGCGTCTGGGGTTCCACCTTCAGACCCTCTCCCTTCCTGTCGTCACTTTGTACTGTAGCCCCGGAGGGTGTGTTCCGTCAGGTGAAACGCTCAGAGCGTCCCAGGTAGAAATGTAACCGATGGAGCTTCTGAAGTCGCCAGAACTGGTTTCCACAGCCCCGGTAAGTGTACTGAGAATATTCTGAGTTATACATTAGCTAACCGTTAGCTGAAGAAGGTAAACATTTTGAATGGTGACGTTGAAGAGTAGGACGATGAAGAACCAGTGAAGGGGGGCTAGGTGGCGTCAGAGTGCTGAGTGTTCATCGGAAAGACCCCAGACAGTACATCTCTCTGACAAAGGCCTCCCCACAGGGAAGGAATTCCGTTCAGACTTTGACACCAGGCCCCTGTACAAAGAACCAGCATTGTATTCAAAAAGTGTGGCATCACAAAAGGTCCCTCACAAAGGAAAAAGCACTGTTCTGTCTGCCCGGTTTCCTCCCCGCCAGAGTTAAAAAGGCACGAACAGCGGTAGGCTAATCCAGCACTGGGAAAGACCATTCCCGTGGCGAAGGGGTAGAGGACTCCTATGAGCTGGATTAGCCTGACTCTACAATCAGTTCTGTTGCATTGCGTTCAACCTGCAGCCTCCGTTGCACTGGCTTTGACTATTGGCATCTGTTGGGTTGTCATGCATGAATCCTGACGCCTCACAGCTGTTGTGGCAGGTAGCCTAGCAGTTAAGAGCATTGGGCCAGTAGCCAAATGGTCGCTGGTTCGAATCCTGAGCCGGCAAGGTGGAAAAATCTGCCAAATCTGCAAAGCAGTTAACCCCCAACAAAAAATGCTCCCTGGGACATGGCCGTTGATTTTTAAGGCAGCCCCCCGGCACCTCTTTGATCCAAAGGGGTTGGGTTAAATGTGGAAGACACCATTCGGGTTGAATGCATTCAGTTGTGCAACAGACTAGATGTCCCCCTTCATAAACAACCGGTGTAGACTAAAGTCCATGTGCAGGTAGATATGTAAGTAGACATGTAAATGTAGCCTAGGTAGGGGTAAAGTGACTAGGCAACAGGATAGATAATACACACGCTAGCAGAGAGAACAGTCAGTGGCTGGATTCTTAGGCAGTTTTTAGGGCCTTCCTCTGACACCGCCTGCTTCCATTGACCACTGCCTGTTTTTTTCGGCCCAGATTACACAACCACTGACTTTTGCAGGGGAAGCCACATTACGGTCAGGCTGACAAATGCATGCGCAGACATTTTGTATTTTTTTTTCAGGGCTCACAGATGGTTGGACTCCTTCCACGGTCGCAGTTAAACCCTGCCGACTCAGAATAGCATGACCCTAAAAATGACTAAACCGCCCCCAGTATGTTTTATGTAATTGTACATTTCCATTGAGACAATGCTATTTTCAGAACACTTCTTACAAACCTTGCTTTGTTGTGGGAGGAACTGATCTCTAAATTTCCCCCCATCTGTATATGTTGTTTTCTATCACTCAGGTTTAGGCTAGATACAGGCCTAGCCACCTGTTACTTTTTCTGCAAATGTCACTGACCCCTAGACATAGAGTATTTTTCGTTTTTTGTGTGTTTGTGTAATTTTTGTTGTTGTTGCTAAAACGCCTAAATCCTTAAAAGCTTTATTCACAAAAAAAGCATAAATGCAGCATTAATCCGGCTGCATTTATAGACACTCAGCTAATGAAGGGAGAGGCCCCATCAATGAGTGTGTGGCTGGGATTTGGGGAACGGGGCAATCTAGTATATTGATCGTGTTTCCCTGACCAGGGAAATGATTGAAGAACACCAGATCCCATTATGAATGGTCATTGAGATTGGTTGGTGGTATCGCTGTCAGTGGGCGTTTGGTTAGACTGATTGGATTCTCAAAACGACCCCGAGGGATTGGGACAGTGACCTTTTTTTCCCTAAGTGACACAGGACCCTCCAGCAGTTGAGTTGGAACATTGTTCTCATGATGTTTTGTGTTTATCTCATATCAATTGATAGACTTTTAGAGCGTTGGCAATATGCGTGCGGCTATGGGAAAGCCCCCTTTTGCAGCGATTGAGTCTCACTCAAACGTATATCTGCTCCTGAATGTGCAGGTAGGTAGCAGGCAGCCACATGTAATCCCTGCCTTGGCTTTCCCTGCTTGGTCTTACAGAGACTTAGATGCTTATTGTCAGTGTCTCCGAGTCCGTTCTCATGGCGACATGTTGAAATGGGTGACACGAAGCCAACTGCTGGTGATTAGAGCAGTTGTCTGTGCTTCATGTGCTAAAGGATGCGTTTCTGAATGTGTCTTAATTGTCCTTTTATTTATGGGGACACTTGTCTGTGAGTCTGAATCAGCTGGGCACCGCTTTTGTTTTTCTTACATCACACCCCCGAGGGCAGCCATGCGGCGCTGCACTCTCCTCTGACTCGCGTCGCCAGCCTCCTCCGCAGCCATTGGAAGAGCGCACGAGACACTTCTCTGCATCATCACTGTGTGTGTGTGCATGGTTCAGTGTGCGTAGGCTACCCTCTTCTAATCTGTCATTGACGGGTATGATCCTGTTGGATCTCTCGTTTTCCACCATTCATCCAATGGATTATTGCTCAGAGTTTGGTGAATGGATGAAATGTGGCCAGTGATTCCCGCGCAGCAGCGCAAGCCAAGTTGACGTTGGCATGGAGGTTTTCGCGCAGCTCCGAACTCCAGAAATCAGAGTGAACTTAAATGTACCGGTGCTGCAGTGCCAGACTGTCGGCTTATCCATCTCGTATACTCATCTGCCTAGCCGTGGACAAACCCCCTAGGTTCCATGGTGTGGAGGCTCCCACCATTTAGGACCCCAAAGATACTTTTAATATAACACTTGTCTCTGTTCCAATCTTGTGACTGTGTGGTCTTTTTCCATTTGGGGTTGTATGACATGGTCATTGTGTGGGTTTCTTCTATCGGATCTGCGAGGAGTGGGTGGGGAGAAGGAGAGGGAGGCTCTCTCAGGGTATAGGGCGTGCTGGCTGTTCCTAAATGGTAGCTGAGCTGGGTGAGCCGCTGGCTGTCTATCCGGATTTCAACGTTAACTTTATTTCTCTCACTGTCCCAGTCAGTGCCTGTCTGTCCTGCTCACAGAAGAAATAGAATGATTAACTGTATGGGTGTCTGATATGCTGATAAGTGCAGAAAACCAGACCCTCCTGACCAGCTGTCCCAAACGCCAAAATTAGCCCCTAGTAGACACTCTGTTGCATCTTCTACTGAACCTCCAAAACTCAACCCCCCCCCCCCCCCCAATCCAAAGTCTAAATGTCAATTCTAGTAAGCAATGTATTTGCCTTTTTTTTTTTTTTAAGTGAGAACCATATTTGAAAGGTAAGATAAAGTGTAAAAGACAATGAAAAGCTGCACTGTTTTCATTTTGTAGCTGCAAGCATATCTTGTTTTTTCTTGTGAGGATTTTTCACTCAAAAACATTTATTTCCAGAGCTAGGACTGCTATGCTTTTGATATTTCTGTTGTTAACACATCTGTTCACTCAGCCCCACATTTAGTCTCTCTAAATAGCACACCATGTTCTTTTTTCTTTTTTTGTAATTTGTATCTTGTCTCAGTATAATCAGGGGGCACGTTGTCCTGCGTTATCTGGGTCTGTTTTGATCCAGTCGTCCTCTAATGGAGTGCTGCTTCGTGACAGCAGGGCTGGATAAAGTGGGCAGACTGCTGTGTGGCCTGGCCTCTCGCTCGTCTGTCGTGTTAGGCGAGACGTGGCTGGCGTAAGGGAGTGAATGAGGGAAAGGAGTGTGTGAATGAGTGTGTATGAGGCCGTGTTAGTGGGCGAGCTCCAAGAAACAGCCTCTTCGATTGCTCTGAAGGTCCTGTAGCGCAAAGGAGGGCTGCTGCTTTTTAGGTAAGCACCGGGGAATGACGTACGTGGAAACACAGCACTTTGGGTACGCAGTATCCTTGAGCCTCAGCTTATTATTCTGACTAAAATAAAAATTTGATATAGGACGTGTTTTGTCCTCTCAGCGATCCGTGAATAGTTGCTGCTTACCCCGCAGACTCGTAGAAATTTCCATATTCTATATTCTCTTTCTATTTCTTATTACCCGTTGGAGATCCATATTGTTAGAACAATGTCACATTCTAAGAACTTCCTCTTGTAAGGGGTAAGCAGTGTTTTCCCCTCCCTGAGAGGAGGGGGAGCAGGCAGTGTGTGGGTGTTCTCTGCCCTGTCACCCTGGCCAGCTGGTCCCAAAGGGGAGCTTTGTTTCTCCCTCAATTACACTCCTAAAAAGGACTCTGGTCTGTGAATAAGTTGTTGACATGGCCCGTGCTCTGCTCTTGTCCTGTTAAGCCTAGACTAGCTTATAGAAAGTAGTCTTTTCAGGATCGCTGAGTAGTCTATTCAATACCAGGTCTCTATGGAGTAGTCTGTGGTGCCCTGTTCCTCCGTTTTCCCCGTTTGCTGACAGACATTAACCTCGCTGTCACAAATGTTGCCAGCCAGTGATTGGTTTGGTGCCTGCCCTGTCCAGCCAGTGATTGGTTTGGTGCCTGCCCTGTCCAGCCAGTGATTGGTTTGGTGCCTGCCCTGTCCAGCCAGTCATTGGTTTGGTGCCTGCCCTGTCCTGCCAGTGATTGGTTTGGTGCCTGCCCTGTCTTGCCAGTGATTGGTTTGGTGCCTGCCCTGTCTTGCCAGTGATTGGTTTGGTGCCTGCACTGTCTTGCCAGTGATTGGTTTGGTGCCTGCCCTGTCCTGCCAGTGATTGGTTTGGTGCCTGCCCTGCCCTGTCCTGCCAGTGATTGGTTTGGTGCTGTCCTGCCAGTGATTGGTTTGGTGCCTGCCCTGTCCTGCCAGTGATTGGTTTGGTTGCCCTGTCTTGCCAGTGATTGGTTTGGTGCCTGCCCTGTCCTGCCAGTGATTGGTTTGGTGCCTGCCCTGTCCTGCCAGTGATTGGTTTGGTGCCTGCCCTGTCCTGCCAGTGATTGGTTTGGTGCCTGCCCTGTCTTGCCAGTGATTGGTTCTGGTGCCTGCCCTGTCCTGCCAGTGATTGGTTTGGTGCCTGCCCTGTCCTGCCAGTGATTGGTTTGGTGCCTGCCCTGTCCTGCCAGTGATTGGTTTGGTGCCTGCCCTGTCCTGCCAGTGATTGGTTTGGTGCCTGCCCTGTCTTGCCAGTGATTGGTTTGGTGCCTGCCCTGTCCTGCCAGTGATTGGTTTGGTGCCTACCCTGTCTTGCCAGTGATTGGTTTGGTGCCTACCCTGTCTTGCCAGTGATGTGGCGGATGGAAACATGAGATGTTGACACAGTGGAGTGTGTCTGTTATAATTGGAGTTGTACCATTTAGAAGTGTCAGACCTCACCGCTGCAGTCGATACGTGAGATGTGCTTTTTTTTTCCCCTGACCACCATTTAATCTTTTCTCCATTTTATATCACTGACCCCGATCTTTCGCCAGTCCCTTTGTTTATGTTAAGCATTTAGAACCGGAATTCATCAAATGGACCTTCAATCTCTGTGCTGTCGAAGGCTGCCACCACCATGTGACAGTGACCTGATTTTAATTTTTAATCTCGGCTAACAGCAAAGCATCTGACTCCTGGACGGTCTGTTCCAAGAACTTGTTCCCCTGTGAGGAGAGTTGGAGTGAGGTCTGAGAGGGTAGCCAGCTTCCCTGTGAGGAGAGTTGGAGTGAGGTCTGAGAGGATTAACAGCATGTCATCGCTCCCCTATAGAGACACTTCCATCCTTCCTCTGGCTGACTACTGACAACCTTGCAACAATTTGCATGTCTCTTTTGCACTGACTGACTCAAGTCAATGAAATATTGTGTGGATGACGATTGCAGGTTTCATGAACCATGGGTCTCTTGAAACACAATTCTAATGGAAACTAACCAGGGTAACTTCTAACTCTGCAGATTTGTGAGAATCTGTGGAAAAGTGGAGCATGCACAGAGCTGAAGCCTGTATAATTACATCAACTCTGCTCATCATAGAGGGTATCATTTCAACTCAAGTACCGATGGAGATGTACTCTATGATCCTTCAATGAAAGCCCGAAGCTATATTTTCCTCTGAGCTTGTCCCCGTGTCCTTCCCATCTCCATTTACTTTGAATAATGGGCATCGTTCAGAGAAACAATGTGCAAGATCTCACGCCCTCAAGCCGGGATGAGGCCAGCGTCATGACTGGATCATCAGTCTTGTTGGATGCGCACATTGTGCCAGCTGCTGAATCCCACGTACAACTTCGAGGAAGAAAACAGAAGGTTCCCTGAATGAGTTGAGACAGCCTAGTTTGATCAGGTTTGTGTTGTGGTTCTCTGGTTTCAAAGGTTCTCTAACCACAACAACCACCGCCGATAAGACTCTGAAAGAGTCTGCAGCAGTAGGTTGGTGAGATGTTCGTCTTGAAGGAAACTCAGTAACTTGTAGTTAATGGGTATATTCCTGGGGGATGTAGCATCATGGTTAGTTTTGACCAGTATCAGCTAAAATGGGCAGTAAGGGGCAGATTGGCTCAATCGTTTTGAAGACTGTTCTGATGAGAACAATGGGACACTCATTCCAGGCTGTCCTCAGCCCACCCTGCCAAGACTCTCCTCAACTGTGCCAGAGAGGCTTATGGTGTCGACAATCTCTTCTCAGGAGTCCTAATTATCTCACCCTTCGTTATCTTCTGCGGTCTTATTTTACACACACTAATATTAGGTTAACCCATACTAGGTTAACCCATGTCCTAAAGACCCATTTTTGGGGGGGGATCTCTTAAAACCAAAGCACAGCTCAATCACATACTTCCTCTAATAGCCCAGTTAAGACTGGGTCGGTTTTATTTGTTGTTCCCCCACCATCCACATTGTAGCAGTCCAGGCTCCAACCACTGTCGCTACTGCTGAGTGCACACACACACAGGGCCTGCTCTAGATGTGTCTCTGTACAGCTCAAGGGTCACAATGGAGTATGCATACTTCACATGCATGGATCACACACACACACACACACACACACACACACACACACACACACACACACACACACACACACACACACACACACACACACACACACACACACACACACACACACACACACACACACACACACACGCAGGGATATGCTCCCTCCACTGGAATCAAAGACGACAAGCCTTCACTCTGTCTTTCACTCCCCTCTACTGTATCTTCCATGAATGTTCCTCTGCTGTAAAGAACTGACCCGCGAGCTCTCCGAGAGGATAAGTACTCTGTAGGAATGGCCTGTCCTGTCTGCTCCTGTTGGCATGGCCCAAGGCCTGCCTGTCCTGGCTGTGCCATGTCGTCATAGAGGCCGATCAGTCTATGTCATCTCTCTCAAGGACGTGTCACCGTCCACAGCGGCCCATTGGAGTGTCCTCTGTTTACTTAACACTCTGTTAGGGAGTTTCCCCTTCCCTTTAGCTTGTCAACTGACTTGACCTTCGTGTCTCCGAAGCGGAAAAACCCCACCACATCAAAGTTCACTCAGTTCAGTTCGATCCCGCGCTCTGTTCTGGTCATTTTCATTGCCTCAGTGTTTGAAAGATCAAACATCTTCACCGAGGGTGGTAACTGGGGTTTTTGTCTTCCCGTGTTTAAGATTGGCAACGTGATATGGAGGGGGATATTGGCAGAGGGATGTTGGGAGATATTTTAAATGCCTCACTCCCTCAATAATAGCTAAATGACAGCGTCTTATGATCTGGCCCGTTTCAGTGGGCCGAGTCGTCATGCAGTCAATCATTACATTGCAGGCGCCTCTTCTCAAAAGTGTTTTGAGAAGCGTTCGTGAATGAATCTGTTCTATAATCAAACTCCAGGCCCAAACACACTCTGCAGACCAGTGTCTAAGCAGTGAGCAGCCAGCCCATCTCATGTCTGCCAATGTGGGGTAGTTCCCAGGCTCCCGTTACCTGCTCCTCCGTGTTCAAACCCCTTCCCCCCCAGGCAGCACGTTGTACTGACTCAACCATATTGCATGTCATGCCAGTGTGGGCTCCACATGCAAGCTTATCATTGTCATCCGCCCAAAATGATTGGTGCGTTATTGATATCAATGCTTCCCGGGTGCATTGTTTTGTGGTACCTCTCTCTGAATGCATATTTAGTTCTGGTTGTGGATGAGTAAAGGAGATTGGAAGTGAACTGGTGTTTGCCCTCTGAATACAGTCCTTCGTTGTGAAGTGGAGAAGACGCCATGAGGAAAGTCTTGTGGACTGGGAAAGAGGAGAGCGAGAACGGAGGCAGAGCGATTCCACACGCAGGTCTGGGGATTTGGCCAAACATCTCCTTCCGATGTTGAGGAAAAACATTTTCTTTAATGAAAAGGGGATGACGCAATGTGTAGTGAAGACAAGGTTGGCTAACCTAAATTGTAGCTGAAGAATTGTCTATAGATAATACCTTGTTGTGGGTGGGAACCAGAAACAGAATGTGTAGGTTTTTTTTCTCTCGTTTTTTTTGGACAGGGAGTCATGCTTTCACTTCAATATACAGTGGGGCAAAAAAGTATTTAGTCAGCCACCAATTGTGCAAGTTCTCACACTTAAAAAGATGAGAGAGGCCTGTAATTTTCATCATAGGTCAACTATGAGAGACAAAATGAGAAGAAGAAAAATACTTATTACTTATTTTCCACCATAATTTGCAAATAAATTCATTAAAAATCCTACAATGTGATTTTCTGGATTTTGTTTTCTCATTTTGTCTGTCATAGTTGAAGTGTACCTATGATGAAAATTACAGGCCTCATCTTTTTAAGTGGGAGAACTTGCACAATTGGTGGCTGACTAAATCCTTTTTTGCTCCACTGTACACTGTACCCATCAAATATACACATCAATATACCTATCAATACACAAAAAGCAAAACACAGTCTTAGAAACCAGTAAAAAGGTACTCGGTCAGTGTTGTTGAATTGCCCCAGAGGCACCAATTCAATAGTGTGAAAAGCAAATCAATGAATGTGTCAATACAAGGCATTTCTTAACATTGTGCAAATATTTCCCCTCAACATGTCCTGGCCTCCCTTTTTTGCTTCAAGGGGTTTGTGTCTCTTTCCTGGTCTGATCCAGCTGATGTGCAGTCATGCCTGAGACTCCTCTTCTCCCCATCCAGCTATGAGCCCTCTAGCCAGAGTCGAGCACAGTCTGTAGCTACTGTTGGCAGCACAAAGAGTGCACAGAGTTCAAACGCCTCTCACACATCCTCCAACTGCATATACAGAGTGTTTCAACAGGCTGGTGTCGTAATACGTATTCTTATAGTACATTTATCTTGGACTCACTCCTTCTCTACCTCCCCCCCTATTTCTTTTCATTTTTCACTTTCTCACTCACCTCCTCCGCCCCCCCCCCCCCCCCCTCAAATGGTTCATTCCTCTTCCTGTCTGGCCATTCATTCTTCCTCGTCCTCGTTCTGTCACATGCTCCCTCACCCTTTTCTCATAGTCCTCCAACCCACCCAATAATCAATCAGTCAAATGTATTTATATAGCCCTTCTTACATCGGCGGATATCTCAATGCTGTACAGAAACCCAGCCTAAAACCCCAAACAGCAAGCAATGCAGGTGTAGAAGCACGGTGGCTAGGAAAAACTCCCTAGAAAGGACCAGAACCTAGGAAAAAACCCTAGAGAGGAACCAGGCTATGAGGGGTGGCCAGTCCTCTACTGGCTGTGCCGGGTGGAGATTATAACAGAACATGGCCAAGATGTTCAAACAG
Organism: Oncorhynchus gorbuscha; assembly: GCF_021184085.1. NCBI lineage: Eukaryota > Metazoa > Chordata > Actinopteri > Salmoniformes > Salmonidae > Oncorhynchus > Oncorhynchus gorbuscha. The sequence goes on from NC_060186.1 coordinate 23,638,162, forward strand.
TTCAACAAATGAGCTGCATGGTTAAATAATATTAACCACAGTTGTTGTCGAGGGTGCAACAGGTCAGCACCTCAGGAGTAAATGTTAGTTGGCTTTTCATAGCCGATCATTGAGAGTATCTCTACCGCTCCTGCTGTCTCTAGCGAGTTGAAAACAGCAGGTCTGGGACAGGTAGCACGTCCGGTGAACAGGTCAGGGTCCCATAGCCGCAGGCAGAACAGTTGAAACTGGAGCAGCAGCACGGCCAGGTGGACTCAGGACAACAAGGAGTCATCAGGCCAGGTAGTTCTGAGGCATGGTCCTAGGGCTCAGGTCCTCTGAGAGAAAGAAATCAAGAGAGAATTAGAGAGAGCATACATCAATTCACACAGGACACCAGATAAGACAGGAGAAGTACTCCAGATATAATAGACTGGCCCTAACCCCCCGACACAAACTACAGCAGCATAAATACTAGAGGCTGAGACAGGAGGGGTCAGGAGACACTGTGGCCCCATTCGATGATACCCCCTGACCGGGCCAAACAGGCAGGATATAACCCCACCCACTTCATCATCCTCCCAGGCCTGTACTGGTCCCATGTGTCTCCGGCACGTCCCTCCCTGTCTTGTTTCCATTCTCTCTGTTGAACCATGGACTCTGCCTGGTGTGGATTTCACAGTATCAGATCTGATCACATCTGTGCCTGTTTGTTTTCCTCGTGACTGTAGCCTATTGCTTTGTGCTGTTTGAAGCCTCTCTCCTCGCTGTTCTCCTGGAACTCTTTCCAGAGATTGGCCCCATGGTGGCTGGTTGCTCAGTGGGTATCACTCTGCTCTGTGGCTTCGCCCTGGAACAGCTTACCCTGCAGCCGACCCTAGTGAGGCTGGACCTGGAGCAAACGCACATGCCGGCCTCAGGATACTACTATAGTAATATGACTAATATACACTCGGTGGCCAATTTATTAGGTACACCATTCACGAAAGTGGTTCGCTCCTACAGACAGTCACGTGGCTGTAGCTTGCTATATAAAACAGGCATCGAAGCATTCGGTTACTGTTCGATTGAACATTAGACTGGGCAAAACAAGTGACCTACGCCACTTTGAGCGAGGTATGATCGTCGGTAGCAGGCGTGCCGGTTCCAGTATCTCAGAAACCACCGGCCTCCTGGGCTTTTCACACACGACAGTGTCTAGGATTTACCGAGAATGGTGCTACAAACACAACCATCCAGTCAACAGCAGTCCTGATGGCCAAAACAGCTCGTTGATGAGAGAGGTCGAAAGAGAATGGTAAGTATCGTGCAAATAATGGTGCAGTACAACAGCGGTGTGCAGAACGGCATCTCGGGAAACGCACAACTCGTCGGTCCTTGTCTTGGATGGGCTATTGCAGCGGACGACCACACCGGGTTCCACTCATATCAGCTAAAAACAAGAAGAAGCTGCTCCAAGGGAAACACAATCATCAACACCGGACAATATGAGGAGTGGAAAAACATTGCCTGTTCTGACGAATCCGTTCCTGTTGCGTCATGGTGATGGCAGAGTCAGGATTTGGCGTAAGCAGCATGAGTCCATGGACCCATCCTGCCTGGTGGTCCTTCTGTAGCTCAGTTGGTAGAGCATGGCGCTTGTAACGCCAGGGTAGTGGGTTCGATCCCTGGGACCACCCATACGTAGAATGTATGCACACATGACTGTAAGTCGCTTTGGATAAAAGCGTCTGCTAAATGGCATATATTATTATATATTATCAACGGTTCAGGCTAGTGGTGGTGTTGTAATGTTGTGGGGAGTTTTTTAAAATTTATTTTTATTTTTTTGTGTGTTTTTTTTTGCACACGTTAGGTTCCTTGATTCCAATTGAGCAACGTTTGAAAGCCCACAGCATATCTGAACATTGTTGCTGACCAGATGCATCCGTTCATTGCTACAGGGGGGTCCGAACCAGTACTAGATGGGTGTATCTGATAAACTGGTGCTGAAAATATACATACACACACACACACCTAACCACAATTATAAACCGGGTGGTTCCAGCCCTGAACCCTTATTGGCTGAAACCCGTGGTATATCAGACCGTATACCATGGGTATGAAAACAGATCTAATTACGTTGGTAACCAGTTTATAATAGCTATAAGGCTTCCTTGGGGGTTTGTCGTACATGGCCAATATACCCCGGCTAAGGGCTGTATCCAGGCACTCCGCATTGCTTCATGCATAAGAACAGCCCGTAGCCATATAGCACACTTCCTCAGGCCTTATTGCATAATGAGAGCTCACCTTTGGTGGTCTTGGCCAGTCAGACATGTTGCACAACTACCAAAAGCCCCCCATGCCAAGCGAATACACTGCCACCTGGTGACGTGACCTTGCCACTGCAGATACCTCAGTCTGGGCTGAGGGGGCACCTGTCCTCCCCAGACACTGTAAATGTGGCACGGGATGGTCGTTTGGGCAATGTTTGTGCGTGTGATTCTGCCTGGCTGGCTGGCCAACCTCGACCTGGTTCCTCTCTAGGCTACAGTCAACTAGCCATGCCCAGCTCCATTGAGAGGTGACAGTGTGTTGGGTTAGCATCTATTATTTACATCTCATTAGCCTCGCAATCACTGAACATGCATACTGTCTGTATTATGTGGCTGTGGTGCTGTGCAGTGCTGCGAGGTTAATGCCTTTAATGCCGACTGCAGTAGGATGCAGGGACAGAGAAGGCTAGTATTCACTACTATGCGGCATTGGTGGTGAGCCACAAGGCTGTGATCTCTGCCCTGTCTCCTCCTGGATGCGGGATTGGTCCAGCCCAATCCTACTTCCGTCATTACTGGATTAATCCGATGTATCTGTTTCATGCACTAATATGGACAGTTAGGCCTGGCTATGAGGCATTGCCTTAGCCGCATTGGAGAGCGATCCACACGGTTGCCCTCTTTGTCAGTGATCAAGATGAATGGTCTTCCTCGCTACAGTCAATAATAGTTTCCTGTCATCTGTTTGAACAGCTCCTCCCTCTGCTCTGTGATCCGTGTGTGTCACTGGTCCACAGGAAATGTAGGCTAACCAGTTTTCTAGAACGGTAGTTCATTCATCACCCTCTGCTGATAATCCACGCTGTTTCCCCCGCGTTCTCCTGTTCACTACAACGGTGGGCACAGCGTTCAGTCTGGTTTAACCGGGTTAGGTAATCCTAGTGCAGGGCCAGAATGCTGCTATAGGGCAGGCAGTTTACCCTGTACCCTGCTAGCAGTCTGTGGTCCTCCCCCTCCCTCCCCTGTCTTTCTTGCATAACCTTCATCTCTCACTCACATGTTAGCTAATGCTATGCATGCAGCTGTGAGCACTGTGCACGCAGGCCTGCCTTTTAATGGCTCTGCGTGGTCAAGCATTCGTCTAAAGTGGCAACATTTAACTGTGGCGCAGCCTCCGCAGACGTCAGGGCTTTCATACTTCTTGTGCTTGGCTGAGCAGAGCAGAGCTATTGTGGAGGTAGTTGTCTAGGAAGTGCGTTTGTGTTCACACAGCTATACGAAGCCCTCCGCCCTGTTACAACATTTGAGAGGCGTGCGGCGACGCGGTACGGAGATTGATTTGGCCTCTGCGTGCATCCGGAGGCTCCGCGATCACATCACCCCCCCCCCCCCGTACGAAGCCGCCAACCAAATTTTCGGATCAAGCGCAGATAGGCTTTTAGAGCGACATATGGTCATTTGAGGAAACGAGTTGATTTGAGTCGCGTAACATCCATTCACATTCTTCGCAATAACAGTCTCTTCAATGTAGAGGTGGATGGATGTCAGCATTCTGAATGGAGCTCATTCATAATCCTGTGGTTGCTCATGCGTTCATTGAATGTACGAACAGTGATCATGCATGTCAGCCTCCCTTTTTATTCCAGTGCTGACCTAGTCTAACGCCATATTACGAAAAGGAAATGATCAATTGCCTCGTTCTTCGTTCTTGGCACTCTTACCTCCTATTGATAACCAACACAGTTAGCTCTCCTGGAATGTGTCATCAGTCAGCCACTGTGTCTGTTTGCCCAGGTCTAAAGCCTTGATTTAAGACTGTTGGATCAATGCCTTGTTTACTGACCCTGGGTCCTCTCCTCCTGCCCTATGAAACCTCTTAGACCCAGATGTCGTGTGTGTGTGTGTGTGTCGGCTGTCGAAGAGAAGTTTGCTCCGGACACTCAGAAGGTCAGGAGGCACATGTCCAAGCAGTCCGTTTCCGTCACACACTAGCATGACGATCTGGCATAAGGACCAAGTCGGATGGCCAAGTTTGAAATCAGTTTCCTGATGCCCCTCGTTGACCTTTTGGTTTGAACTTTGATTAAACCATGTGACAGATACATCTTTGGTAAGAAATTAAGCCAAACCTTTGATGTTATGTGATCTCACTGCTGGGCAAGTGGGCATTGGTTGTTGTAAACTGCCACCATAGAGATCCTGTACGTCTATATTTCTTCTAGTCTATAATGTTTTCTAGTTCAGCAGTCTTGGTCTCACGCAAACAAAATGGGCCTAATCACTTATACAAAGTCTCTATTGTCTGTCCCAGTGGTGGCAGCCCAGGGTCTCTCCTTGGCAGAACCCACTGTCTTGATCCCTCTGATTCTGATGTAACACCGCCTGCAATCCACCTTCCTACCATTTCTCCCTGGGTCCACCGGTCTACGGTGGGTGACCTCAATAGTCCCTCAGCCAAGAGCCATTCAGGGTCACAGAGTTGTTGGCCGTGATAAAGTATCCCCAATCCAATCCAGCCTGTGAACAATTAACAATTAAACAAGTGGAGAGAGAGAGAGGGGAGAGGAGAGGGATAAACACAAGTGGGGAACAATTCTGCATTGTTTCTGAGGCACAGCACATGGGTGACTGTCCGGACCAGTTGGGGCTGGATCGGGGGGGGTAAAGCTGCCTGGTAAAGAGAGGGTATAAATGGACCAGGCCCACAACTGCTAGTTTTCCAGGCCCACCCCCTCTAGTCCAAACACAGTTTCTCACCTCACAGCAGTCCACTGAGTCATGTTGTCGAAGAAGAAGGATGAAGACACTGGAGGTGAACCCAGTAGGAGAAAGGTAAGATGGGAGGAGGAGGATGGATTAGGTTGGGACTTGACAGGCTTCGGTAGAAGATGAATGAAATTCAATCTACGTATGTGTACAGGCGTTTGTGGATCACATTGTCTTGGGCCTCATTGCCCGGTGACTTTTCCCACTTGATTTGCATGTATTTGGTTGGCAGAGGCAGACTTGTGTCCGAGCACTGTATTGTGGGTGTGTAAGGGAGAAGGAGAGCGAGAGATGTTTTGAGGACTGTGTATATACATTTGGTCAGTACCCTGCATGGTTGCTTCTGCAACAGCTAATGTGGATCCAATCAGAAAGCATTACCACCAGCCATGCTTCTCCCTCTGAGCGAAGGGGAAGGAAGCCATGATGAGGGAAACGAGTGGATACGTGGATACTCTTGGGAGGGGGGGGGGCTCTCTATCGTGAGTATGCAAGACCTTTGTCTGAATCAATCTGTCTGGTTGGTGGTGTCACATTCAGATTGCACAACCATGAGTCACTCCCACTCCCTTTCTCTTTCAGTGGTCACGCCGTAGTTCCTGTATGGAGAGGTGAACAGACGCGTCTCGTACTCTGGATGTGCATCAGACATTCTGGGAGGGGGCTTATTTCAGAGTGACTGTGTCCTGTGTCAGCGTTTTTGCGCGCGCACACACACTCGTTCGACTGTTTACGCTTTGTTTTTGCACTCCGAATGAGAAGCTTGAAAGTTTACGCGCATTGCCGTGTAGTCCAGGTGGTTGGAAAACTGGATGGGATTAAAGACAAATGTTTCTGTTAATGTAGTTAAGGTTTTCTATTATTTTGGTGCTGCAAAAATCCATTTTTTATCTGTGAAATCTCCCGGGCTCATATTTGTGGTGATTTGAACAGATTTTTTTTTTATCATGGTCACATAATTTTATTCCATTTTTTTCTCTCCCATTTAAGTTGTGTCCTCGTTGCCTGTTATATGGCACCAGTAAGTAATCCATCAATATTACCAGCAGCGTATTCCATCCTAACCAAAGCTGCCTCCCTGGCTCTGGTCATGTAGGTCTTACATAATGCGATAAATCGCGTTCTTTTTAAACCAATGGTTGTTCACTGTGAATAGAGTCTCGTGGTGAGCTGACTCGGCTCAATTCAGACCTTAGGGATGAACTGTTGTGCAAAATCAGTCACTGGCCCCTGACCCGTGGACACTTGATGCCCCTTATAGATCTTGCAAGAACCCGATGTGGATAAATGGTGGAAACGCTACAAGGCCTTGAGTGCTACGGTTATCTCATTGCTTAGGATATACCCATCCGACACTTCCTTCAGGATACACAGGGGGCCAACAAAGGGAAACGTCTTATCGGGGAAGGAGTTTTTTGTTTTGGACTGGGTGTTGGAGGTTGGAACGTTGGTGCCTGTGGGCGTTGTGGTCTCATTCCTCCCATCTCTGCCAGCAGATCCAGTTTGCGGACCAGAAACAAGAGTTCAACAAACGTCCCACCAAAATCGGCCGCCGCTCTCTGTCCCGATCCATCTCCCAGTCCTCCACAGACAGCTACGGCTCAGGTACCGAGAATATACACACACACACACACCTGGCATGCGCACTCACATCTGACACACACACAAGCCCCCACACCCCCTGTGCCTAACTGGAATCACAGCCCAGGTACAGTCTCCAGTCTATTCCCAGACAGGTAGGGAGCAGGACTGTTCTCCGTAACGTATAACTGGATTAAGAGGAGACGATACAGGCCACAGAGAGCTGCTAGTGTTCTCTCTAGTTTCTAACGCTGTGTTCCAGTGAATAATGACTTGCAGACACACACACACACACCAATGTCCTTGTGAAGATTTGAGCTCAGTATTTTTTTCCGGGCAGGCAGGCCAGTGTAAGCTGTTAAAAAATAACAATAATAAGTAAGGTTAGGGGTCCATAAAAGACAGGGGGAGAGAGAAAGTCAAAGGGTGAGAGAATGCTAGAGGAGAGGCAATGTTCCCACGATACTAGTAGTCATGGTCACCTGGTTGTCCCTCTCCTGGTTGTTCCCAGGGCTCCTGGAGGCCCCTTTTCAAGAGAGAGGGAGAAAAAAAGGAAGAGGGAGGGAGAAAAAAAGGAAGAGGGAGGGAGAAAGGGAGAGGAGAGGTGACATTTCCACTGACGCGTTGGGAATGGCTCTGTAGCAGAACGAGGAGGGGCCCGTCAGTCCTGCGTGTCATGAAAAGGGTGTGACCCTTGCTTTACAACCAGAGTTAATCTGGTAGGGAGACATGTTTGTCTCTTCTCAGGAGAGAAGTGTGAAATGCCACGTCCCTGGTGTGACTGTGGCCTCTCATTCTGCCACTTCTGTCACTCTCAGCCTACCTGGCTGTCCCTCGTCTTTTTGAATGTCATGCACAGACACTCACCGGCCGCTTCGACCCAAGTGCCCCCCCCCACACTCTCACCTCTTTCTCTCTTCCGCTCTCCCTCTCTTTCCTGATCCCCTGTACTGTAATCCTCAACTCTGTGGTTGCTGTAACTATTCCCACAGAAAGAAAGAGTGAACAGAGCGAGAGTCCCGACTGTCCCCACTGACCCTTCTCTCTCTGTCCTTAAAAAAAAACATTCCTCTCTTTCTCTCTCACGTGCTCTCTGTCCCAGCCTTATTGTCCCAGCCCGGGGGCTTGAACGCACACACACGGTGAGAGAGCTGTAATTCCTGATGCTTCCCATCCGAAACAGTTCGTAAATATATTATGATATTTTGTTTTTGTATTCGTCTTAAGCATTGTTTTTTTTGTGTGTTTTTTGTCCCCCCCCCCGGTTGTTCGCGCGCACATTTTTTTCTCGAGCCACGCTGGCGTCCGGTAGCCGACGTCTACGGCCCTTCGTCGGTGATTGCTCAACTGTAGGGATTCTTCAATTAAGTGTTTGCGGTCATTCGACGAGATGCGACTCGTTTTCATGCACATTTTTGCACTTGAGAAATACTGCATCTAACCAAAAGTTCATGTCAAATTGCGTGACTAAGATCTCCTCGGCAAAAACCGTCAAAATGGATGACCGATTTCTTGAATCATCTTAGACTAATTCAGACTATTTTGAGGAAGTGTACACTGGCTACGGCGTCTCAAGATGGACAAACGGTACCATAGCCACTATATTTCTTGTTTTTCAAGACTAAGTCTTTTAAGGGAGCATGCGAGGCACAGATGTTCACTTCACCTAGCCAAGTTCTTTCTGCTAGGATCAAACCGCACCGAGCATGTAGACGGCCATGCTGTGCAGGTGTATTCTGCCCTGGGGCTCAGTCCCCAGATGTAGCTCATAATGTGAGCTATGCAGTTGTTTTGGACGTCAGAGTAGATTGTGGCCTAGTGTCTGGTCATGTTACTACGTGTGTTGTTAGTTTAACGTCTATATCCCGAGGACGTGGTGAGTGTGTGGGCGCGTGTGCAGCTCGTGTGCTGCTGTTGACTGTGCGTAGACGTGTTGTCGCGCCCTCTCCTCTGACCCCTCTCCTCTGACCCCTCTCTCTTTTAGCTGCGTCGTACACGGACAGCTCTGACGATGAGACTTCTCCTCGGGACAAGCAGCAGAAGAACTCCAAGGGCAACGGAGACTTCTGCATCAAGAACATCAAGCAGGCCGACTTCGGACGCAGGGAGATCGAGATCGCTGAGCAAGGTGGGCTAGGAATGATGTGTGGCAAGGTGGGCTAGGGATGATGTGTGGCAAGGTGGGCTAGGGATGATGTGTGGCAAGGTGGGCTAGGAATGATGTGTGGCAAGGTGGGGGATGAGGGATGATGTGTGGCAAGGTGGGCTAGGGATGATGTGTGGCAAGGTGGGCTAGGGATGATGTGTGGCAAGGTGGGCTAGGGATGATGTGTGGCAAGGTGGGCTAGGGATGATGTGTGGCAAGGTGGGCTAGGAATGATGTGTGGCAAGGTGGGCTAGGGATGATGTGTGGCAAGGTGGGCTAGGAATGATGTGTGGCAAGGTGGGCTAGGGATGATGTGTGGCAAGGTGGGCTAGGGATGATGTGTGGCAAGGTGGGCTAGGGATGATGTGTGGCAAGGTGGGCTAGGGATGATGTGTGGCAAGGTGGGCTAGGAATGATGTGTGGCAAGGTGGGCTAGGGATGATGTGTGGCAAGGTGGGCTAGGAATGATGTGTGGCAAGGTGGGCTAGGGATGATGTGTGGCAAGGTGGGCTAGGGATGATGTGTGGCAAGGTGGGCTAGGGATGATGTGTGGCAAGGTGGGCTAGGAATGATGTGTGGCAAGGTGGGCTAGGAATGATGTGTGGGCAAGGTGGGCTAGGTGGGCTAATGATGTGTGGCAAGGTGGGCTAGGAATGATGTGTGGCAAGGTGGGCTAGGGACGATGTGTGGCAAGGTGGGCTAGGGACGATGTGTGGCAAGGTGGGCTAGGGACGATGTGTGGCAAGGTGGGCTAGGGACGATGTGTGGCAAGGTGGGCTAGGGACGATGTGTGGCAAGGTGGGCTAGGGACGATGTGTGGCAAGGTGGGCTAGGGACGAGATGTGTGCGTGAGAGACTGTGATTCTCTGGTGTGAGAGCATGTGTGATTTTGTGTTGGATGTGTGTGTGTGTGTGTGTGTGTGTGTGTGCCATGGTGACGGCCCATCTCCTCCAGGGCCGTGTACTCAGTGGCCGTATGTTCCCAGCCTGTGAGATCAACAGCGCGGGGGGGGCGAGCTGCATTGCTCTGACTCGGTCTGTACAGCTGACCCCAGACAGCCCTAACGCAGTCTGTACTGCGGGCTACAGCACTTTCAACTTGAATAAGTCGCTATACCCTCCTCACACGTTGTCTCCTCCTCACAGAGATGCCAGCCCTCATGGCCCTGAGGAAGAGAGCCCAGGGAGAGAAGCCTCTGGCTGGGGCCAAAGTAGTGGGCTGCACCCACATCACAGCTCAGACAGCCGTGAGTTACACACACAACCACCAACACACACGCCACCATCCACCGCTCAGTCCACTTGTGAGTCTGCAGCTTCTGCTCAGAAAACCACGACTCGCAGGTATACTGAATGTTACTCGTCCTAAACCAGCTGTACACTTCTTTCAGCGGCAGGACTTTGCTTTGAACACCAACGTCTCCGTTGTCTGTATCCTAACTGAGCGCGCGGTCTGGTCTGTGTGTGTCGCGCAGGTGTTGATGGAGACACTGACTGCCCTGGGGGCTCAGTGCAGGTGGGCTGCCTGTAACATCTACTCCACTCAGAACGAGGTGGCGGCAGCTCTGGCCGAGGGAGGTGAGTGTGAACCGGGCCGCTTCATTTGAGCGTCTTTCTGTTTCACGACCGCTGGCTCTCTCAGTGCCCATCATGTATATCTCTCTCTCTCAGGGTTCTCTGTGTTCGCGTGGAAGGGCGAGTCGGAGGATGACTTCTGGTGGTGCATCGACCGCTGCGTCAACCTGGAGGGCTGGCAGCCCAACATGGTACGTGTCTGTCCCCTCGTCAAACGCAGTCTCTCAGTAGCAGACATTTGTTGCGGTGTGAATGGCGTCGTCGTTTATCCCGATCAGTCAGAAAGACACGCGTTGTGTCCCCCCTGTTCCAGATCCTGGATGACGGCGGAGACCTGACCCACTGGATCTATAAGAAATACCCCAACATGTTCAAGAAGATCAAAGGCATCGTGGAGGAGAGCGTCACTGGAGTACACCGGTGGGTGGATCACTGCTCGCACGCGACTTCATTATACGTTGACTCATTGTCTAGACTGAAGAAGAAAAGAAAGTGTTGTTTTTTGTTGCCAGTAAGCTTCCCCTTCGTCAGGGGTTTTGTTTCGAAGTGGCTGGTCTATCTTCTATGGACATGTCTCCATCTAGTGGCCATACCGGGTAATGTCAGTTTATACTGCTTTTATAATGATGCTCCCCTCTTGTTGCTGCTCTCTGTGTAGGCTGTACCAGCTGTCCAAGGCGGGGAAGCTGTGTGTCCCGGCCATGAATGTCAACGACTCTGTGACCAAGCAGAAGTTTGACAACCTCTACTGCTGCAGGGAGTCCATCCTGGACGGGTAAGGACAACTCCGTTCAAAGCAGAGACACGGCGGAACATTACTTCCTTCTTGTGGGCGACTTAAACGTTTGTCATGCTAAGTGCTGGTGATTTTGTGTTTCTTCGCTCTCCCTCCAGTCTGAAGCGGACCACTGATGTAATGTTTGGGGGAAAGCAGGTGGTGGTGTGTGGATATGGAGAGGTAAGTCTCGTCTTACCTACTGTGAATTAGTGATGGGGGGGTCTATAGTTGCATATCGCTATGTTATTTGTGGATGATATTAAATTGATATTTGAGTCCCAAGTATCGCTAAAATAATACAATAATGTTTTTGCTACTGTAGGTAGCGTTGGCTGCACCTGCACCAAAACTCTGCTGTTTTTCTCCTTTTTAAATGGAGCCAACGTGTTCTCAGCACTTTTTTTATTTCCCTGACTGATCAAAACTAGCTTTCTCACGCTCTCTCGTCTCCCTGCAGCAGACATTTGGTGAGCAATGTGTTTGGAACATCAAACCGTAATAAGTATAGGATCGGCACATAAGCACCGCGATACCGTTGTGTCATGAGGTGCCTGGAATTTCCCAGCCCTACTGTATATGGTGCACTTCTCATTTTTGAACCCTTATTTTAACAGGTAAGTTGACTGAGAACACGTTCTCATTTACAGCAACCACCTGGGGAAGAGTTACAGGGGAGAGGAGGGGGTGGGATGAATGAGCCAATCGGAAGCTGGGGTTGATTAGGTGGCCGTGATGGTCTGAGGGCCAGATTGAGATTTTTATCCAGGACACCGGGGTTAACACCCCTACTCTTACAGTAAATCCCATGGGATGTTTAGTGACCACAGAGAGTCAGGACGCCCGTTTAACGGCTCATCCGGAAGACTGGTCCCTACACAGGGAAATGTCCCCAATGCATGCTACTGGCCTGCCAACTCCACTTCCAGCAGCATCTGGTCTCCCATCCAGCGACCGACCAGGACCAATCCTGCAGGATGGGATCTGAACTCCTTATTATATCAAAATGGACCACCAGAGGAAACTGTTTACCATCCTTGTCTATAGTAGAGCCTCCCTCAGTCCTATACTCATGTGTGTGTTTTATTTGTGTATCCATAGGTGGGGAAGGGCTGCTGTGCTGCTCTCAAGGCCATGGGCTCCATCGTGTACGTCACAGAGATCGACCCCATCTGTGCCTTGCAGGCCTGGTAAGTTCAGCCAATCAGAGCATGGCACATGAGCTGATCGGCCAATGTCAGCAGGGTGAACGAGGAAGTAACGCGTTTGTTTCCCGTCCCTGTTCAGCATGGATGGCTTCAGACTGGTGAAGCTGAATGAAGTGATCAGACAAGTGGACATTGTCATCACTTGCACAGGTGAACACCTCTCCCTTGTCCCCTCAGTCAGCACTAGATGGCCACGTTGTAAAATCACATTTGTGGTTGAGAACCACTATACCCCCATCCTTTCCAGCATGGGCATAGCAACAACAACAACCACCTTCTCCCTACTGCTTTAACCGCTTGACTGATTCAGCCTGCACCATTCTATTCACACACACACACACACACACACACACACACACACACACACACACACACACACACACACACACACACACACACACACACACACACACACACACACACACACACACACACACACACACACACACACACACACTCTCCCCCAGCAGTCTAGAGGGTGACTAGGTAGTAGGATATTGACCAGTGGTCAACAACCGGTCCGTCTCCATCTCCAAGGCATTCCTAGTCACCAAACATTTCTGTAAAACAAACTATGAGAAATCCTTGCGTTCCTATAAATCATCTCGAGCTGTTGGCGGCAGGTGCACTTGATTCAGCAGACCTAGTGCCGGGAAGGCAAAATTGTTCCCATTCTGTTCCCATTTCATGTGTCTGAAAGTAGAACTCGGCCTTACCCAAAAGGCCCAGAGAGCAAATCAATAAGCAAGTGGTAAGCCTATAGGTGCAATCAGATGGCTCAGATCACCGTGTCTGCGCAGTTTCCTGGAGCCATAGACTGCAACAACAAAAAAGTCCTTTCTAAACTTTTAAACCCATGACTAGAGAGAGACTCAACGAATACAACAGAGAGCTGTATGTTTTAAGTTGTTATTCAACCCTGTCAACACTTTGTCCATTTTATGGATTCTAAAAGTTTTGAACATTCTCCCTACTTCCACTCACGTTGCAACCAGCACTGCAGCTTTTAATGAATGAGTAGCAAAGTGTTCCGATAAGCTTGCGCTGTTGTTATTAGCGGCGTGTCTATTTTTTTAATATCGAGGAATATTTCACTTTCTCTGGTCATAGGACTATCAGACTGACCATCAGATGCAGGCCGTCAGTCCAGTTCTGTTCCTAACAAGTAGTACAACAAATGATCTATTACCAGTGTGGCCATGCACCTACAATTTGTAAATATCATTTCAAAATGATCTGAGAAGAACAGCATTGGCAGGGCAATTCAAGAATCGCCAAACGCAGTGATAATGTATTCGGCCTATAACCTACTCCACAAACCTCATTACTACAGAAATGTTTTTAATTGGTTAATGTTGAGTAGGCTTAATTTAAAATGTTTTAAATATGACTTCAAAATGTTTTTGTTTTTTAAAATAATACTGGCTTGCATTTGGACTCAGATGATCAAATGATCAAGGTTGGTGACCACTTGAGACATTACAGAAGTCGTCTCAATCACTCCGACCTGGCAGCCATGTCCGTTTGTGCTCCACATTCAGATTGAGTGAAGAGTTCATTGCGACAAACTGCATGCCTCCCTAGTCAATTAAGCATGAAGCCTATTGACAAGCTGCAGTTCCTCACCCACGTTAATTGAAAAGGGACAGACGGCCGTAATCACTCACATGAGTGTGCATGAGTGTGCACACAAGACACGCACGTGCGCACACACTCCGACTTAGTGGCGTGCAATGCCATTTGGACACGAATTCATACAGTAGGTCCATGTGGAGAGTGGATGTGGGGTGCTATTTTGAGTAGATTTTTTTTTTTTTTTTTTTAAATCTTTTACAGGAGATTTATTCCAAGCATCATTTGTGTAGTGTAGACAGCAACGTGATTCCTTTTTTGAAGTGATCTAAACATCATTCAGCATGTATCGACCTAGCAGGAGTTACTGGTAGTGTTCACCTCTCTCCTCTGCCCACTTATGAACTTCTCTGACGTTTCCGTGTAGTGAACGTGATGAGTGTCAAATTGATGGTATGTTTATGATGTTCCCTCTCCTCCAGGTAATAAGAACGTGGTGGTGAGAGAGTACCTGGACCGTATGAAGAACGGCTGTATCGTCTGTAACATGGGACACTCGAACACCGAGATCGACGTGGTGAGTCAAGTGTGTGCGCGAGCGAGTGTGTGTGTGTGTGTGTGTGTGTGCATATTGGTGTGGGGGTTTGAATGTACGTGGGTGTGTTATTGTGACACGCGACAGCTTAACTGATCGTGTGGGTGGAAGACACTGCTGTCACCAATGCTTGTCACATTATTGTCACTGTGGGGGAAGCTGTGATACAACAACGTCCCTGACCTGACGTTGTCATAGTTACGGGCTGGCTTGCCGTGGCCTATGCATGTCAGTTAATATTGTTACGGTGACATCCCAGGGTCAGAGTGAAACCATTTTCGTAGAGACTGTTGTCATCAGGGCCTGAAACCAATTTTTTTTTTTTAAAAATCTACCAGACACTCAGATTTTTTCACCATAATATTTTTTTCAAAACGGATGAGCACACTTTGTAATGTTTCTAAAACAATACATGTATTACTAGTAAGAAGTGAAGTGGTATATTACTCAATGTTATTTAACTTTTAACCAAAATATCTCTGAGACAAAAATGTTCAGCTGCCCCTTTAAGGGCTGGAGGTTACCGTGGCAATGAGGGTACTGCGCCTCTGGAGTCGAGCAGCCGGACTCATCAGCGACGGTGTGCCTGTGATCTAGAGAATCTGACTAGCAGCCGATGTCTTTGCTAGCAGTTGAAGCAAACTCTCACATTGAAAAACAACCGAGCTTGTGAACAAAACAATGTAAATAGCCAAGAAACACAAGGACAATCTCTCACTTTATATTTTCAAGTAAATTAGACCAACTTTATCTTCCCGACTGGCTCAGCATCATCTGGGTTGGGAGAGGGTTTGACCAGCCGGGATTTCCTTGTCCCGTCGCGCTCTCGCGACTCCTTGTGGCGGGCCGGGCGCCTGCAAGCTGACCTCGGTCGACCAGCTGGACGGTGTTTCCTCCGACACATTGGTGCGGTTGGCTTTTGGGTTTAGCGAGCAGTGTCAAGAAGCAGTGCGGCTTGGCAGGGTTGTGTTTTGGAGGATGTACGGCTCTCAACCTTCGCCTCTCCCAAGCCCGTAGGGGAGCTGCAGCAATGAGACAAGACTGTAACTACCAATTTGGATAGCACGAAATTGGGGCAAAAAAAGGGCTAACATTATTATTATTTATTTTTTTACAATTAGACCACCTTATATATTTGTGTTGCACCGGTTCTAAAACGGGTCTTCAGCACCATGCACACAGCTCCCCAGCCAGGCAGTGTTCCTGCACTTGTCGCCAGGTGGGATATTATAGGATTTGTAGTTCTTTGTGTGATTAGCTGCCATCTATGAAACAAAACGACAGAAATACTTTGAAAACAGCCACTGCAACATTTGTTTAGCTATACATGAGCTCATACTAGACTTCGAACTCCATTTTTATTCGCAAATGAGCACCCGCCAACGTAGCTGGTGAAATGGACATCTTTACCCACCAATACCAACGTCGACCCGCGGGGGTTCATTTAGTCCCTGGTTGTCATAGTGAAACTGCTTTCGTGGTAACTGTTTCCTGTCTGTTTTGTTGTCCTCTCCTCCAGGCGAGCCTGCGGACCCCGGAGCTGACCTGGGAGAGGGTGAGGTCACAGGTGGACCATGTCATCTGGCCCGACGGCAAGCGGATAGTGTTGCTGGCTGAGGTGATCTACCGTCACCTTAGTACGAAGCTCTCCTTGATGACTGCCTCAAATCACTGCTCAGTCACAAGTGTCAATGATCGGATCTATAAATCCTCTCAACTTCCGAATAACTGGGCTTAACTGGTCCATAGTCTCTCTCTCTCTGTCTCTCTCTCGGTCTCTTTGTCTCTCTGTCTGTCTGTCTGTCTCTGTCTCTCTCTGTGTCGCTCTCTGTCTCTCGCTGTCTCTGTCTCTCGCTGTCTCTGTCTCTCTCTGTCTCTGTCTCTCTCTGTCTCTGTGTCTCGCTGTCTCTGTGTCTCGCTGTCTCTGTGTCTCGCTGTCTCTGTGTCTCGCTGTCTCTGTGTCTCGCTGTCCCTGTGTCTCGCTGTCCCTGTGTCTCGCTGTCTCTGTGTCTCTGTCTCGCTGTCCCTGTGTCTCGCTGTCCCTGTGTCTCGCTGTCTTTGTGTCTCGCTGTCTTTGTGTCTCGTTGTCTTTGTGTCTCGTTGTCTTTGTGTCTCGCTGTCTCTGTGTCTCGCTGTCTCTGTGTCTCGCTCGCTCGGTCTCTCTCTCTCTGTGTGTGTGTGTGTGTGTGTGTGTGTGTGTGTGTGTGTGTGTGTGTGTGTGTGTGTGTGTGTGTGTGTGTGTGTGTGTGTGTGTGTGTGTGTGTGTGTGTGTGTGTGTGTGTGTGTGTGTGTGTGTGTGTGTGTGTGTGTGTACAGCACTCCCTCTCCCATAGTAAACTGTGGCACTCTGTGGGTCTGTGCAGCAGTCTCTCTCTGTGTGTGTGTGTGTACAGCACTCCCTCTCTCATAGCAAACTCTGTGGAGGCACTCTGTGGGTCTGTGCAGCAGTCTCTCTCTGTCTCTGCCTCTGTCTCTCTCTCTCTGTGTGTGTGTGTGTACAGCACTCCCTCTCTCATAGCAAACTAAGGCACTCTGTGGGTCTGTGCCAGCTGTCTCTCTCTGTCTGTGGTCTGTGCAGCAGTCTCTGTCTCTCTGTCTCTCTGTCTCTCTGTCTCTCTGTCTCTCTGTCTCTCTGTCTCTCTGTCTCTCTCTCTCTGTCTGTCTGTGTGTGTACAGCACTCCATCTCTCATAGCAAACTAAGGCACTCTGTGTCTGGTTTGTGCTGTCTGTCTGTCTGTCTGTCTGTCTGTCTGTCTGTCTGTCTGTCTGTCTGTCTGTCTGTCTGTCTGTCTGTCTGTCTGTCTGTCTGTCTGTCTGTCTGTCTGTCTGTCTGTCTGTCTGTCTGTCTGTCTGTCTGTCTGTCTGTCTGTCTGTCTGTCTGTCTGTCTGTCTGTCTGTCTGTCTGTCTGTGCAGCTCTCTCTCTGTGGGTCTGTGCAGCAGTCTCTCTCTCTCTCTCTCTCTCTCTCTCTCTCTCTCTCTCTGTCTCTCTCTCTCTCTCTCTGTCTGTCTGTCTGTGCAGCAGTCTCTGTCTGTCTCTCTGTCTGTCTGTCTGTGCAGCAGTCTCTCTCTGTCTCTCTGTCTCTGTCTGTCTGTGCAGCAGTCTCTCTCTGTCTCTCTGTCTGTCTGTCTCTCTCTGTCTGTCTGTCTGTCTGTCTGAATCTCCACTCTGTCTGTCTCTCTCTCTGTCTCCATCCTTGTCTGTCTGTCTCTCTGTCTCCATCTGTCTGTCTGTCTCTCTGTCTCCATCTCTCTGTCTCTCTCTCTGTCTCCATCTGTCTGGACACTCTCACTCTCCTCTGTCTCCATCTGTCTGTCTGTCTCTCTCTCTCTCTCTCTCTCTCTCTGTCTCTCTGTCACTCTCTGTCTGTCCTGGACACTCCTCACAGTCTGTCTCTGTCTGTCTGTCTGCAGTCTCTGGACTCTCTGTCTCCATCTGTCTGTGCAGTCTCCATCCTCGCTCTGTCTCTTCTCCTCTGTCTGTCCTGGACACTCTCACTTCTCCTCTGCTGTCTCCATCCTCGCTCCTGGACACTCAGTCTGCTGTCTCCATCCTCGTCTGGACACTCTCTCTCTGTGTCTCCTCTCTCTGTCTGCTCTCCATCTCGCTCTGGACACTCTCTCTCTCTGTCTCCATCCTCGCTCTGGACACTCTGTCTCCATCCTCTGTCCTGGACTCTCTCTCCTCTGCTGTCTGTCTCACTCTCTGTCTCCATCTCGCTCTCTCTCACTCTCCTCTGTCTCCATCCTCGCTCTGGACTCTGTCTCTCTGCTGTCTCCATCTGTCTGTCTCTCTGTCTGTGTCAGCTCCTCTCTCTCTCCTCTGCTGTCTGTCAGCAGTCTCCATCTCTCCTGGACTCTCTCTCTCTGCTGTCTCCATCTCTCTGGACTCTCTGTCCTCTGCTGTCTCTCTCTCCTCTCTCTGTCTCCATCCTCGGGTCTGTGCATCCTCGCAGTCTCTCCTCTGTGGGTCTGTGCAGCAGTCTCTCTCTCTCTCTCTCTCTGCTCTCCATCCTCTCTCTCTCACTTCTCCTCTGCTGTCTCTCTCTCCTGGACACTCTCTTCTCCTCTGCTGTCTCCATCCTGTCCTGGGTCTCCATCCTCGCTCCTGGACTCTCACTTCTCCTCTGCTGTCTCCAGTCCTCGCTGGACTCTCACTTCTCTCTGCTGTCTCCATCCTCGCTCCTGGACACTCTCTCTCTCTGCTGTCTCCATCTCTCCTCTCTCACTCTCCTCTGTGTCTCTCCTCGCTCTGGACTCTCACTTCTCCTCTGTGGGTCTGTGTCTCCATCCTCGCAGTCTCCAGTCTGGACTCTCTCCTCTGCTGTCTCTCCTCTGGACACTCTCACTTCTCCTCTGCTGTCTCCATCCTCGCTTCTGTGCAGCAGTCTCTCTCTGTCTCTCTGTCTGTGCAGCAGTCTCTCTCTCTCTCTCTGTGTCTCTCTGTCTGTGCAGCAGTCTCTCTCTGCTCTCTCTGTCTCTCTGTCTGTGCAGCAGTCTCTGGCAGAATGAAGAGCCAGGCAGAAAGACAGGCTGGCCAGGTGCTTCAGTGTGTCTGTCTATTTGATCTCCTCCAGGCTTTAATCAGAGAATAGAATCCTCCACTGCTGTTTGTTTGCCCCTGTCACTCGTCCCTCTTTTTGACTCTATTCTCTCCATCCTTGCTCCTGGACACTCACTTCTCCTCTGCTGTCTCCATCCTCGCTCCTGGACACTTACTTCTCCTCTGCTGTCTCCATCCTCGCTCCTGGACACTCTCACTTCTCCTCTGCTGTCTCCATCTGCTGTGGACTCCATCTCCTCTGCTCCCATGGACACTCACTTCTCCTCTGCTGTCTCCATCCTGGACGCTCCTGGACACTCACTTCTCCTCTGCTGTCTCCATCCTCGCTCCTGGACACTCTCACTTCTCCTCTGCTGTCTCCATCTTCCTCCTCTGCTGTCTCCATCCTCGCTCCTGGACACTCACTTCTCCTCTGCTGTCTCCATCCTCGCTCCTGGACACTCTCACTTCTCCTCTGCTGTCTCCATCCTCGCTCCTGGACACTCTCACTTCTCCTCTGCTGTCTCCATCCTCGCTCCTGGACACTCTCACTTCTCCTCTGCTGTCTCCATCCTCGCTCCTGGATCTGGACACTCTCACTTCTCCTCTGCTGTCTCCATCCTCGCTCCTGGACACTCTCACTTCTCCTCTGCTGTCTCCATCCTCGCTCCTGGACACTCTCACTTCTCCTCTGCTGTCTCCATCCTCGCTCCTGGACACTCTCACTTCTCCTCTGCTGTCTCCATCCTCGCTCCTGGACACTCACTTCTCCTCTGCTGTCTCCATCCTCGCTCCTGGACACTTACTTCTCCTCTGCTGTCTCCATCCTCGCTCCTGGACACTCTCACTTCTCCTCTGCTGTCTCCATCCTCGCTCCTGGACTCTCACTTCTCCTCTGCTGTCTCCATCCTCGCTCCTGGACTCTCACTTCTCCTCTGCTGTCTCCATCCTCGCTCCTGGACACTCTCACTTCTCCTCTGCTGTCTCCATCCTCGCTCCTGGACTCTCACTTCTCCTCTGCTGTCTCCATCCTCGCTCCTGGACACTCACTTCTCCTCTGCTGTCTCCATCCTCGCTCCTGGACTCTCACTTCTCCTCTGCTGTCTCCATCCTCGCTCCTGGACTCTCACTTCTCCTCTGCTGTCTCCATCCTCGCTCCTGGACACTCTCACTTCTCCTCTGCTGTCTCCATCCTCGCTCCTGGTCTCCATCCTCTCCTGGACTCACTCTCCTCTGCTGTCTCCATCCTCGCTCCTGGACTCTCACTTCTCCTCTGCTGTCTCCATCCGAGAGGCTTTTTCCCAAGAGAAGTGTCTGTTTTGTTAGTTTGGTTCTGCAGAGCTCATCTGCAGTCTGTGTTCTGTTCTGCTGACGCACTCCACTCTCGACAGAACAGGGAAGTGTGGTCTGTCTCAGTTCCACCAGGCAGTGTGTGCACACTGCGTAAAGTAACGGTACGCCCCGTTATACTGTTACTGCTACTCGCAGCAAACGGGGAGTCGAAACGGAAGCAGCACCACCAAAGCTTCATTTCTGCGTACTGACACGACACGTTGCAGCTCTCTGGGAAACGAGAACATTGTTGCAGGCTTTCGACTGACTAATGAGTGTGTGATAGCGGTAGTAAATGCGGATCAGTTCCTCCTCCTCTGTGAACGCTGCCTCGTTAGCAGTCTGCGCTCAGGAACAGTACCTGTCCCATTTTCTCTCTCTGTTTACATGTCTGTGTGCACCACATCTGTCTGGGACAACAGGCAACTTCTGTTATTCTGACCTTGGACTTTTTCTGATATTTGATGTCAAACACACACACACACACACACACACACACACACACACACACACACACACACACACACACACACACACACACACACACACACACACACACACACACACACACACACACACAATCTTATCATTGACACGGAGGTATAGAATCCCTGATTCTGTGTGCTGTTAACTGGTTGTTAACCCAATGTGTCTCTTATCTGTCCTCAGGGTCGTCTGCTGAACCTGAGCTGCTCTACGGTCCCCACCTTCGTCCTGTCCATCACCGCCACCACTCAGGTACCGTGCGTGCCCGTGTGCGCTTGGGATTTGTGAGTGGGGTGGATCAGTCTCGGGGTTGTGTGTGTGTGTGCCACTTCGTACAGTAATCATAGAGATTAGGGTCTCGTCCATTGCTCTGCCGCTGGCGCCAGGCCCGCGTCGTGAGAGCGACCGTGGCGTTGCCGTGGTAACCACCATGTGTGGGATTGACGATCCGGGTCTTGTCTCATACCTCAGGCCCTGGCTCTGATAGAGCTGTACAACGCCCCGGAGGGACGCTACAAACAGGATGTCTACCTGCTGCCCAAGAAGATGGGTAAGAGACCGCGCTCTATGTACACGCACACACCCCTTCATCCCTCCTCTGTCCTCGGTCTCTCGCGCGTGCACACACACGCTCCCTAATCCTTATTCGCTCAGGCCTCAGCCGGTAGCGACCTGACAGCACCCGTCCGCCTGTCTGAACCTCTGACAAAAGCCTTTTAGGAGAAAACGTTGAGTTGAAAGGGGGATCAGCCAGAATGCACAACAAAGACTCAACTCAGCAAAGAGGAGCACGAGATATCCAGGATGGGGATAAAGATGGTAGGAACTCCTCCCCTGCAGCCATGTCTTGGATTGGGTTATAGATGTTCCATGTCATGATACCAAACGAACACTGGGTGTTTGTGTAGCAGGGTGTGTATGTGGTGTTTAGTCATTTGTCCTTTTCGTTTACAGCCATGGCGCGGACTAGGAAAATATGTAAATCATGGTAGAATGCCTTCTATTTGGAGAGAAGGGGTGTGTGTCTGGGTGTGCTTCATTCACAGCAGAGTACATCTCATTGAGAGCCTGAGTGTGCATGCGTTGGTGTGTGTGACTGCAGCTGACAGCGTAGCCGGGTCTCTGCACCACCACCCCCCACCCCCACCCCCCCTAGCGTCTAGAGTAAAAACGAGGCTCAATATAGGTCAGCCTGTCAGAGCCTGCTGCTAAGCTCACTGCACCATCATTGACGGAGAGAGGCGGAGGGAGGGAGAGACCGAGACGGAGCCCCAATGTGCTCATCACAAACAAATGCATTAGTAAATAGCCAACAGCCCTGTGTCCCTGCTAGCTAGAGTAACTTAGAGCTCTCACTCGTTCTCTTTGTCTCTCTCTCTCTCTCGACCCCCCCCCCCCCACTCCCTCCTCCTGTATCACTCCAGATGAATATGTGGCCAGTCTTCACCTGCCTACGTTCGATGCCCACCTCACAGAGCTGAGTGACGAGCAGGCCAAGTACCTGGGCTTGAACAAGAACGGGCCCTTCAAGCCAAACTACTACAGGTAAACATTAACGCCTGAATGCTTAGATTGCCTGCTAACATTGTATGTCACATACACGGACTATACCAAACATTATGAACACCTTGTTAATATTGAGTTGCAGCAAGGTGTTCGAAAGTGTTCCACAGGGATGCTGGCCCATGCTGACTCAATGCTTCCCACAGTTGTGTCAAGTTGGCTGGAAGTCCTTTGGGTGGTGGATCATTCTTGATACACACAGGAAACTGTTGAGCGTGAAAATCCCGTTCAAATGCACTTAAATCTTTTGTCTTGCCCATTCACCCTCTGAATGGCAGACATGCACAATCCATGTCTCAATTGTCTCAAGGCTTAAAAAACTTAATCTACACTGGTTGTGGATTTAACAAGAGATTAACCAAGATTCACCTGGTCAGTCTATGTCATGGAAAGAGCAGGTGTTTTGTCTACATGTTTCATGGCCTTATATTACTCCGGTGTGATGCTATAAATACAGTGTATCAGAGTTATAATTAGAAGTCAATTAATCAATCAAATGTATTTATAAAGCCCTTTATAAAAGTGCTTATACAGAAACCCAGCCTAAAACCCCAAACATCAAGCGATGCAGATGTAGAAGCACTGTGAGACTGCTATGCTGATAGAAAGATTGTTCCATTCTTCCCATGTTACATAACAGTAACGACATGATTTGACCATATTTTTTTTTCCCTCCCCAAGGTATTAAACCAACTCTGAAATGAAGAAAATACCAAGGCTCCATAAATCATACAGAACCCAGAAGAAAGGCGAGAGGAGGAGCTCTGTGCTTATTGGTCAGAGTGGAGGGCGTGGCTTTACCTGCGCTTTGGCAGTGTTTTATTTATTTACGCTAGAATAGTGTAACTAACCTTTTTTTTGAGCTGCTCCTGCCATTTTGCGCTCCTTAGCTAGCGTCTCCTGGAGTTTCCACCATTTGGTTTTCTCTTAGCTACTTGTGTGTCAGTCAGTCGTACGTAAAAACTCCCTTGCGAGATCTTTTTATTGTTCGTTTAAAAGCTAAAGATGGAGAAACTATTGATGAAGAAAAACAAAAGAAAACTGAAATGTACAACAACAAAAAATCTGAACGATGACCTCTGAAGATTTAGTGATGGACATGTGGTTCATGTCCTGTTGTCTGTCTTTTCCTACTCTTGATTTGTGTTTTGTTTTCAATGATAAATGGAAAGGGATTAGATGAAGAGGTGGGGGTGGGGGAGGGGGGGGGGGTCATTGGGTCCAATCATATCCTGTCTTTCATTTGATCATTTGATTCAGATTTTTTCGTTGTCTTGTTTTTAGGTATGTTTTAATGCGTTGTTTGTCCTTCTCCCTCAATCAAACTGGACCGAGACAGGCGTGGGGCCGGGTTCTTTCCCTGTGATAGGTGGGAGAGGGAGGTCTCAACCAATCACTCAAACACAGGGAATCCATCTCAGCTGCCTGTCCAACAGTCACTCAATAATAAACGTTGTTCCTCAGCTCCCACACTGCTCTCACGATGATGCTAGTGTTGAAGTTATATGAAAAGTATTCCGCCAACCAGAGTTTATGACATCCACGATGTCCGGATCTAGATTCTCCTTTCAAAGCATTATACTGAATTATAAACTGGGTCATTCAAGCCCTGAATGCTGATTGGCTGAAAGCCGTGGTATATTAGACCTTATACCACCATGACAAAACATCTATTTTTACTGTTCTAATTACGTTGGTAGCCAGTTTATAATAGCAATAAGGCACCTCGGGGGTTTGTGCTGTATGACAAATAAACCACGGCGTTGTACATGAGAACAGCCCTTAGCAGTGATATATTGGCCATATACCACAAACCCCCTCGTGCTTTATTGCTTAATTAGAGGCATGACAGGTATGGGAGATCATTACAAGGGGATATATTTAGATATTTATGTAGAAATGTCGATTTTTCTATCTTTCCTCCACCCATCTAATATCTTACCTTTTTGAAATTAAACATCTGTCTCATTCTAAAGATAAGCAATTAAATGTTATATGATAAATGTGATGCATGTTCTGGATGATTTTTTTGAATGCTGTGACAGACTATTTCAGTGAGATGCAGAATGTACAGCCAGGCTGGTACTTGTTTCTTTGGCCGAGTCCTCGATAAGTAAGCAAATCTGTATAGTACTTACAGCTCCAAAACCAATTGGTACACATAGCCGTTGTCAGGGGTTAGTTGTGTTTAACTGCAGTGAGGCTATAGCTTGATGACTGGATCATTACATAATGCTTGTAGTTAGTTGGGGACCTACATTTCACACGTTCTAAAAATAAAAAAATGTCACCTCTTCAGGCTTCAGTTTACCTCGTTGTTCTAATTTCTTATCTTTTTATGACAAAAGGGTAATAGTCACCTTTTTATAAATGTCCAAGATTTTGTGTCATCGTTAGTTTGCTGAGGTTTTCTGTTGAGGGCCAAACGTCCTCTGGTACGATTATTAGTCCGACTTCATTTACTCAACATTTTAGATGAACTTTTCGATTCCCAGCTGTTAAAGTTTTCCCCTGAACCAAAAGCCCATAGTACAAGCCAGCGGGGAGGATCCAGCTTTTCCTTTTTATATACATGGCATAGAATGAACTAAATCCATGAGAATATACGCCCATATGCTCCCAATCCGACATTCTAAACGGTCACTGTGTTCATGTCATACTTGTGAGCTACCATTTGTGCATTTATGCCCCCCCCCAGCCTCCATAATAACCATCCAAGTCAGAGACCCCGTCTGTGTGACCATCCATACTACTCATATGTCTGTTTGTCTGACTTTTAGAACATTACCCCCCCTCCCCGTGTGTGTGTGTGTGTGTGTGTGTGTGTGTGTGTGTGTGTGTGTGTGTGTGTGTGTGTGTGTGTGTGTGTGTGTGTGTGTGTGTGTGTGTGTGTGTGTGTGTGTGTGTGTGTGTGTGTGTGTGTGTCATTTGTTGTTAGGACATGGCTGCTTCGATGCAGTTGTCTCAGGATCATAGCCTGTGTGTTCCGGGGGTGAAAGAGCTTTAGTCGGTCCAATAGCTGCATCACATGGGCAGGGTTAACGCCAGCATCTTGTATGGTTAACTCAAAAGTATAGGAACTACAGCATATCAACTCTTGTATTTATTGTTGTAAATCCTCAGTCAGTACAAATGGAAAATTCTTCTCAAATTTTTAAGTTGTCGAAACGATGTTTAAACATTGCAAGTGATAATGATAGATGAGCAATAATACATCTGTAATCTTAAAGAATAAAAATGTAAAATATTGTATCAACCTTTGTCGTCTATGTGCTGTATTTGTATTCATTTTCATGTATTTCCTTGAATATACCTACATTTAGATTGCCACCAATGCCTATCTGTCTATTAGGCATCTATGGCTGCGTTTACACAGGCAGCCCAATTCTGATCTTTTACCACTAAATGCTTTTAACCGATCAGGTCTTTTGCCAATTATTAGACAAAAGATCAGTATCGGGCTTGCCTGTGTAAACTGATTTCCCATGACCTTGAGTTCAAAGAATGACAAACATCAATAATGACACCACTTGAGAGAGGAACAGAGGATGTTATGCGAAGTGCTGGTACCAGTGTTTGGCCAAGTTTAACAGGATGGCTTTAGGTTATGTTCCCTCAATGGTATTAACAAGCCATGTGTCCTATAAGACTTATATGACTGCAGTTAAATTGTGAAAGAACATGCTTGTAACATTAACACGGGTTATTCAGTGACTCAACAAACAATATATTCTGTGTCCATTTTAATTATGTTCTCAGAATTTATACATTTGGATTATTCAGTCATGGGGTTATAATTGGGCTCTGCGCTCAGATTAAATTGATTACTGTGTTGCCAGATGACACTGATGGGGGGGGGGGGGGGGGTGACACTGGGTGTGTCTCGAGCAGTCGAAAGCAGCTGTTGTTGCCACTCAGTCAAGAGTTGTCGCGAGTGACCTAATCAGAGTGCACCCACTCTGCTACAGACACTCTGAGGCACACACACAATCAGATGTTGACTGCCTATTATCCCGTTCATGCTACACACATACACATCAATTTCATTCAGTTCATGTGAAAGAGTTGTCACACAATGGCAAAAACGCAAGTTAAAGAATTCATTATTAAACTGTTGTTTTGGTCCCTAACAGCCACTAATATTAACCATATGAAATCAAATGTATTTGTCACATGCGCCGAATACAAAAAAAAGGTGTGGACTTTACAGTGAAATGCTTACGTATGAGTTATTTCCCAACAACGCAGATAAAAAAAAAAAACAATTTAAATAGTAACACCATTAAGGTGGACTTAACAGAATGACATGAACACAGGTGTTTCACACCATAATCATGTTTGTTTTGACCAGCGTTCCTCATTCATAAATCCCTGCACACAGTATAAACACCCTCGCACCCAACCAGCCACCATGCGTCAAGTTCACGTCCGTGAAAGAGATATGACCTTTGCGCTTTCATTAATCTGTACACTCCAATCAGATCATGTTAAGTGCTTTTCTCAGCCAGGGGTTGTTACGGGGGGCTGAGAGGGGAGCCAGGCGATCTACACCAAGCAGCCTCCTTCTACAGTCACTAATCAATAATTCACCCCGTTCACTGCGGCGGTGGTGGGATGAGAGTGACTGTTGAGTGGTCTCGGTCTCGTCTATCGAGCCCTACATTACCAACACTCAATGTGACAGCTTGCCTCAAGGGATGGATGTTTTGGGGGAATATTAAATTCACTCTAGAGCAGTGTTCTTCAATCATGATCCTGGAAGCCCTGACAGGGTGTGCAAGGCTTTTGTTCTGGCCCAGCAGTAACATACCTGATTTGACGAAATAGTCATCAAGCTCTTGATTAGTTTAAGCTGCTTTGTTACTCTCTCGGTGTGACATCATTTTATTGACTCACACGTTTCGTGTCTCATCTCAGGTCTTGGATTGATTGAAATACCCGCTTTGACTAAAGTGTGGAGGAAATCACGATGTGACAGATAACATATGCACATTCCAGTCATTCTGACAGATCAAGATGGATCACACAGCTGTGTGAACACGATGTGGTTACATTCAAGCAATAGATGCAAGTGAATGGCCTGTCAGTACTTTGTTATAATAGCACATGTTTCATGCAATCCACAGAAACGGACAATGTTTCTCATGCAGGTGCCATTATGGGATGCTCAGCATCAGCACCAATTCATTGACCGCATTAGATCACTCGCATCATCTACCCCACTGATTCACTCGTGGGCAAGACCAACCCGCCAGTCACCATTTACAGTAGAAGTTAACCCCGCCCTCTCTGGCGTCCAGTCAACCAATCACACGGACGGGGACGGATTTTCTGAACTTGGAATACTGAAATCTGTTACAATTTGACAGGCTCGAGAGCCTTACCGGAATGCACGAGCTGCAGAGAAAGTGAACGAACCGATACAGAAAGATGCAGGCGGACGAAATGGAGGTACCTATCATTAATAACATTAACAGTAACTGCAACAATCAAAGGCCTCTGCCGAATGGGAGAGATGTGTTCAAGAATCTGCTGAAGGATTGGGAGGTAAAGCCAGTTTGTAGCTACTCATTGAGCCGGTATAGAGGGGTCGGTGTCCGTGTGGTGTGTTGTTGCTGGGGAGCTTTAAATGCCCTTTTGCTACAGAGCCGCTTTTGAAAGCTTGCAGCCCGGGTTGTTATTTTGGTGACAGCGCAAGTGGATGCTATAAATACCGTAAGCTTATGGTTAATTCTGAACGTGGGTAATGCAGGTAGCTAATGTGACTGTCAATGTCCAGGCCGTTTTGTGGTCGGGTCTTGTCTTGCACCCGCCGCCTGTGAATTTGTGCATCGTAGACCGGTGTCAGATTGGCAAATATACAGTAGGTTTATATACACCGTATTGATGTTAATTCGGTGTGTCCCATATGCTCTAGCAGCAGCCTATCTGTAAATATGTCAGTGTGTGACTCAATATTATTTTTGAATTGCATTTTTTGTCAGTGCAGGAAGAGTGGATTTGAAATGGATAGAATAAGGCATAGGCTATTAGCTCGTTTCCTAATTATTACATATTAAGATGTAATTACTAACTGGATATTTATCAAATACAAAAACACACTAATAGGTTTTCAAAATGCTTCTGTAATTATATTGTACCCCAATGGCCTGTAGTTGCATTCAAGTAAACACGCTTGACATTATGTTCCATACTACTATGATACAGCATATTGTTTTCTAATAACTAATTAATTCAGCCGTTAAAAGCGAAAAACAAATCAATAGCATTTTGGATTCATGTCTTGGCAGTGCAACCCAGATCCAGACTAGCCCTGCTAGTGGGTGAACTGCGGTGGTAGGTAGCCTACATCTTCATTTTTTATGTCACCTTTATTTAACTAGACAAGTCAGTTAAGAACAAATTCTTATTTACGAAGACGGCCTACCCCGGCCAACACCTGGTGTAGTCAATATCTAAGACTAGAATCAGTGCGCAAGCCACACAATGTACGCCTAAGTCATCATTGCCGAAATGAGATATGATCAAACCACTTAATTATCTTTCATTGTCCAGGCTGTTCCTCATGTGATCTGTGTTCACGTTTATTATTGCATTGGCCCATTGGCTTGGCTGGCTGGCTTTGGTCATAGGTTATTTTTAACAAATGCTCATGTGAGAGGAGGGTTGATGGGGGCTGGTGGGTATTTTGACGTGATGCCCAGTGTTTGCGCTCACTGACGGCGGAGAGCAGGGTTCACTGTGCCAGTGTGGAAGGAAGCGCAGTGTTCATAGCAAGCTGGTTGGGGGGGTGGAGAGAATTGTTGATGCCCATGTGTAGCTGAGTGAGAGACACCAAATTCCCCACTCTCCTTCAGACAAACAAGAAAGAGCTCTCTATTGAGAGCAATAACAATAAAAACCTTTCGTTTTTTCCGGTGGGGGGGACTAAGTATGTGTGTGTGTGTGTGTGTGTGGGGGGGGGGGGGCAAAGCCAATCAGACACTAGGATTGAGGCCTGTGTTTTATTATAATCCCAATCAAACAATAATGAGCTGAAATGTTAATGGGGTTGAGGGTTTAGCTTGGTCTCTGAGAAACATCACTATCTGCACTCAAGGCAATGTGAGTGTCACGGTCAGTACAGTCAGTACAGTCAGCACAGTCAACACAGTCAGCACAGTGACATCGGTGTCAGTGGTTAGACTGGCATGACATGGTTTTAACTAGAGTGAAATATGATACCGATTTTTCTTTTTTCGTTCTCTAGTGGTGATGATACTGTGCCGGGCTGGAACGAAAGCATTCACCCTGTATATCCCCGGGGCCAGTGGCTTAGTGTGTAATTAACCTAAAGTTTGAACACCTAACTAGAGCACATTTTCGATGTAGCACATCAAACCGTGACTGGTCCATTTTTTTCTCTGAAGACCAAAATATCTTCCCTAGTGATTTCCCCCCAAAGCTTACCTCCATTGTCGCCCTGTCACACTGTGAGACTATCGGCCCCTGAACCCCAGGCTCATCCTCTGGGAATGTGTCATTCTCCCCGTCAGAGGGTACGCCGTCATCTTCTCTCCTTAGCCTGCTGTGACTCCTGCTCTCTCAGCCGTCTGAGGTGCACAGTGTGTGTGTGTGTGTGGTCATTCTGAGTCCAGCCCAGTTTCTGAATGATTTATTTGGACACCCGTTCCACTGACTCAGAATGCCTTTGCTCTCAGACTGTGTCTAGAAAATCACCTCGTACGACACAACAAGTCTGCATCTGGAGTGGGATCTGTGCCAAATGTATTTGGAGTGAACAAATCATTAGGCCAAACGATTCTTACGTTTTCAATCGCTCCTATTGGATCTCAACCTAATCTGAGGCTTTGGGTTCTTCGGGTTCCAGTGAATTACAGATGTTAGCTTATCCCTGGCTATTGCTGCCCTTCTGTGGTAGGATGCATGGAAGAAACAACTACAGACAGTCCTCACACTTCAGCAAAGGCTCAGGCTCTGACACGTGCCATTTAAGGACCGTGATTAGCTGTCATTTTCTTTGTCACTAAATCGCTGCTGAGAGACACTCTCGCAAGGCTGACTAACGGCCGGTCTCAACCTATTTCAAAGTCTAGTCTGTCTCTGTCCAAGTGCTACGGCCTTTTGTATTGGCTGGCAGTATGAGAATGTTGTTGTTCTGCGGTGCTTCGATAACTGGTGAGATCGTGCATACTGTATCAGTCTGTCTCTGTCCAAGTGCTACGGCCTTTTGTATTGGCTGGCAGTATGAGAATGTTGTTGTTCTGCGGTGCTTCGATAACTGGTGAGATCGTGCATACTGTATCAGTCTGTCTCTGTCCAAGTGCTATGGCCTTTTGTATTGGCTGGCAGTATGAGAATGTTGTTGTTCTGCGGTGCTTTGATAACTGGTGAGATCGTGCATACTGTATCAGTCTGTCTCCGACCTGGGAAAATAATGCTTTAAGTGGCTATGACGGCAAACAGAGGCGGGCCCTGTCTCTGTCCTTATTCCCACCGTGTGTGTGTGTGTGTATACTATGGTGTCCTGCAGTAAAGTGCCCAGAGGGCAGGGGGTGAGGCTGATGTCAGAGTGCCATCAAAGATCCTTAACTGGATACGTCCGTTAACCCATTCTGATATGCAGGGCATGTTGACTCCTGCACACCTCTCATTCAGTTTTTCCACTCTGATTGTTCCCTGTATTTGCATAGCCATGCAATAATTATAAAGGAATTCAGGGGTGTGTGTGTCTGTGTCTGTGTCTGTGTCTGTGTCTGTGTCTGTGTCTGTGTCTGTGTCTGTGTCTGTGTCTGTGTCTGTGTCTGTGTCTGTGTCTGTGTCTGTGTCTGTGTGTGTATTCTGCCAAGACATCAATGTTGTTTTCTGTTTTCAGAGCTCCATGGAGTCCCCTAACCTGGAGTTTGAGTATGGGGACACAGACAGCCTGACTGCTGAACTCTCAGGTAAGGTCTTTAAACCCTATCCCGGCGGTCACCAACCCTAGACCTGGGCAGGCTTTTGTTCCAACCACAAAGCACATTATTCAAGCACCTTATTGAACAGTTGCTGGAACAAAATCATGCAAGGTAACCCCTGTAGCTTTGGTGATCACTGTCGTACAGTGCTGCGCTGTCAGCAGCTACATGGGATTGGGTCAATGCAAGGTCATATTTTTCCCTTGTTGAATGCAGCTGCATTGGTTAGGTCGCTAGTCCCGCTGAGACATTAGCTTTACACAAACACACACTACCGTTGCTCTCTTGTGACTGTTCGATCAGGCTGGAGTGACAGTTGACATTTAACTACTGTATACTCGCTGAAGAAGGATTAGTCAGTGATGTCATGAATCTAACAAAAACACAACAGAAAGGATAACGGGGAGCCAAATAGATTCTTTATGAAAGGTACTTAGTGAAAGAGCTGGCTTATAATATATGCAATTGAGCAGACACTTTTATCCCAAGCGACTTAGTCACATTGCTTCCATGAATTTGACAAATGTGAGGCCCCAGGAATCAAACCCACAATCCTGGCGTTGTAAATCCCATGCTTTACCAACTGAGCCATACAGGGCTTCCACTACAGTATACCCCGTGATGTCTTTCATGGCATTACCTCTGTTGAATCCTTCAGTACTGTACTGTATGTCATCCTGTCTGATGGTTCCCCTGTCTCTCCTGTTTTCCCACAGAGATATACAGTTACACGGAGGAGCCCGAGTTCGGCCTCAACAGGGACTACTTTGAGGAGGACTTCAGGAGCCATGGTACTGTTACCTTCTTGTCTGTCAGTGGCGGATTTTGTCTTTCCAGCCAACTGTGTGTGTGTGTGTGTGTGTGTGTGTGTGTGTGTGTGTGTGTGTGTGTGTGTGTGTGTGTGTGTGTGTGTGTGTGTGTGTGTGTGTGTGTGTGTGTGTGTGTGTGTGTGTGTGTGTGTGTGTGTGTGTGTGTGTGGTCTTGCGCATACGCACGCATGTTTTCTTTTTCTAAAGCAGCGAGTGTGCCAAAAGGCTTTCTGACTCACCTTGAACACACTGTTTGTTTGCATACCCTCTAATGTGTTTGCCTGTTAATCTAGCATTTACGGAGAGAGAGAGTATGTAGAAGTGGATTCTCGCCCTGGTAATCATCTGGAGAGAGGGGGTGAAAGAGAGAGAAGGACGGAGGGAAAGGGAGAGAGGGTCGAGGGAGCTGATTAATTGACCGCTCCCAGGTGTAACATTTCCCTTTTTCTGTAAGTGGTTCAGATGGAGAGAAGGAGGGAGAGTATACAAGTGAACTGTCAGCAGTGTTCTGCCCAGTGGTGTGTGTGTGTGTGTGTGTTTTGTCTGATTGCTTGCTCTAACCTGACACTTTCAAGCTGGAGGTGTTGGGAGAAGGTCACACATACAGTTGAAGTCAGAAGTTTACATACACTTAGGTTGGAGTCATTAAAATCATTTTTCAACCACTCCACAAATTTCTAGTTAACAAACTATAGTTTTGGCAAGTCAGTTAGGACAGGATACCGACACAAGTAATTTTTCACACAATTGTTTACAGAAAGATTTGTTTCACTTATAATTCACTGTATCACAATTCCAGTGGGTCAGAAGTTTACATACACTAAGTTGACTGTGCCTTTAAACAGCTTGGAAAATTCCAGAAAAAGCTTTAGAAGCTTCTGATAGGCTAATTGACATAATTTGTGTCAATTGGAGGCGTACCTGTGGATGTATTTCAAGGCCTACCTTCAAACGCAGTGCCTCCTTGCTTGACATCATGGGAAAATCAAAAGAAATCAGCCAAGACCTAAATTGTAGATCTCCACAAGTCTGGTTCATCCGTGGGAGCAATTTGCAAACACCTGAAGGTACCACGTTCATCGGTACAAACAATAGTACACAAGTATAAACACCATGGGACCAAGCAGCCATCATACTGCTCAGGAAGAAGATGTGTTCTGTCTCCTAGAGATGAACAGACTTTGGTGCAAAAAGTGCAAATCAATCCCAGAACAACAGCAAAGGACCTTGTGAAGATGCTGGGGGAAACAAGTACAAAAGTATCTATATCCACAGTAAAACAAGTCCCATATTGACATAACCTGAAAGGCCGCCCAGCTAGGAAGAAGCCACTGCTCCAAAACCGCCATAAAAAAGACAGACTATGGTTTGCAACTGCACATGGGGACAAAGATCATACTTTGGTCTGATGAAACAAAAATAGAACTGTTTGGCCATTATCGTTATGTTTGGAGAAAAAAGGGGGAGGCTTGCAAGCCGTAGAACACCATCCCAACCATGAAGTACGGGGGTGGCAGCATCATATTGTGGGGTTGCTTTGCTGCAAGAGGGACTGGTGCACTTCACAAAATAGATGGCATCATGAGAGGGGAAACTATGTGGATATATTGAAGCAACATCTTAAGACATCAGTCAAGAAGTTAAAGCTTGGTCGCAAATGGGTCTTCCAAATGGACAATGACCCCAAGTATACTTCCAAAGTTGTGTCAAAATGGCTTAAGGACAACAAAGTCAAGGTATTGGAGTGGTCATCACAAAGCCCTGACCTCAATCCTATAGACAATTTGTGGGCAGAACTGAAAAAGCGTGTGCGAGCAAGGAGGCCTACAAACCTGACTCCGTTACACTAGCTCTGTCAGGAGGAATGGGCCAAAATTCATTCACCCAACTTATTGTGGGAAGCTTGTGGAAGGCCACCTGAAAAGTTTTACCCATGTTAACCAATATAAAGGCAATGCTACCAAATACTAATTGAGTGTATGTAAACTTCTGACCCACTGGGAATGTGATGAAAGAAATAAAAGCTGAAATAAATCATTCTCCCTACTATTATTCTGACATTTCACATTCTTAAAATAAAGTGGTGATCCTAACTGACCTATGACAGGGAATTGTTAAATGTCAGGAATTGGGAAAACTGAGCTTAAATGTAATTGGCTAAGGTGTATGTAAACCTCTGACTTCAACTGTACATACATACATACAGGAACACGCACATCTTGCCAAACTCTGCTCTGCAGCCGTTGCCTCTCTTAGCGCCAGGACAAACTGAGCTTCCTTAGCTGTGGTTTTGCCGTGAATAGATAACAGCCATACCTACCGTGACCAACTGTTCCATATCATGAGCACTGTTATTAAACAGCTCGTTGAATACGTTTTATCTCCTAATGTGAATCCTTTTGGCCGGATGAATTGTACTGTGTCCATTTTGCTGGTCTAATCTCCACATTCATTTTACCCCTCTCACATTCTTTCAAACTCTGCCCAGTTCGTTGCTGTGCTGTAAATGCGGTTGTATTTTTACTCAAACCTTCGTACATCAGCTGATATCTCAAAGTGCTGTACAGAAACCCAGCCTAAAACCCCAAACAGCAAGCAATGCAGGTGTAGAAGCAGCTTACCGAGTTAAAGGAAGGTTCGTAATGAGGAACAATACATGTGTAGCGCCAGGCATTCAATTCCACAGAGCTTTATTGTCCCCAAAGGGCAATTTTGTTGCAGCTGCAGCATATTACATAAATTAAGAGAGCTAGGCTACGTCTTGTTCTTCCCACTCTGTTTCCATAAAGCCAATAGGAATGAATAGCTGGATCCGTGGAAAGCTTGGCTGGCTGTGCAGCGGAGAGAGATAGGAGATGTGCTGTCTCTCTGTATCTGGGCTTTAAACTATGTCAAACGGTGACGGGGCCCCTCATCAATGTTTTAACACATCTGCCAGACTGCCACTCTCCATCACTGCTAAATCTGTTATGCACCCATGTCCTCTGCGTCGCTACTCTCCACGCACTTTTATCATAATGACCATTATCAGAGCACTTCTCAGAGCCGCGCATTAAAAGTTACTTCGGATGCACTTCACACAGAGGAGGTTTTGTCAGAGAGTTAGTGCTTTCAGCAAGTATTCACACCCATTGACTTTTAACACATTTTGTTGTGTTACAGTCTGAAT
Organism: Oncorhynchus gorbuscha; assembly: GCF_021184085.1. NCBI lineage: Eukaryota > Metazoa > Chordata > Actinopteri > Salmoniformes > Salmonidae > Oncorhynchus > Oncorhynchus gorbuscha. The sequence goes on from NC_060186.1 coordinate 23,673,475, forward strand.
TAAGATTTTGGGTCACGGGCCTACACACAATGCTCCCTATTTTCAAAGTGGAGTTGTGTTTTTAGACATTTTGAATTAAAAATGAAAAGCTGAAATGTCTTGAGTCAATAAGTATTCAACCTCTGTATTATGGCAAGCCTAAATACGTTCAGGGGTAAACATGTGCTTAACAAGTCACCGGTTGTATGTATAATAATAGAGTTTAACATGATTTTCAATTGACTACCTCATCCCTGTGCCAGACATTCAATTATCTTTAAGGTTCCTCAGTCCAACAGTGAATTTCAAACACAGATTCAAGCACAAAGACTAGGGAGGTTTTCCAATGCCTCGCAAAGAAGGACACCAATTGGCAGATGGGTAAAAAAAATAATAATAAAGGCTGACATTGATTATCTCTTTGAGCATGGTGACGTTATTAATTACACTTTGGATGGTGTATCAATACACCCAGTCACTACAAAGGTAACTCAGTTGCTAGAGAGGAAGGAAACTGCTCAAGGATTTCACCTTGAGGCCACTTTAAAACAGTTTCAGAGATTAAAGGCTGTGTGATAGGAGAACTCATCACTGAGTACCACTCTTCATATTTTCAAGCTTGGCTGTGGCTGCACCATGTTACAGGTATGCTTGTCGCCGAGGACTAGGATTTTTTTAGTGTTTTTTTTTTTTGGAGGGGGGGGGTATAAAGAAATGGAATTGAGCTAAGTACAGGCAACATCCTAGAGGAAAACCTGGTTCAGTCTGCTTTCCAACAGACACTGGGAGACAAATTCACCTTTCAGCAGGACAATAACCTAAAATACAAGGCCAAATATACACTGGAGTTACTCATCAAGACAACATTGAATGTCCCTGAGTGGCCTTGTTACAGTTTTGACTTAAATCAACTTGAAAATCTATGGCAAGTCTTGAAAATGGCTGTCTAGCAATGATCAACAAACAACTTGACAGAGCTTGATGAATTTAAAAAAGAATAATGTGCAAATATAATACAATCTAGGTATGCAAAGCTCGTGGAGACTTACTCAGAAAGACTCACAGCTGTAATCACTGTCAAAGGTGATTCTAACATGTGTTGACGCAAGGGTGTGAATACTTACATTAGATATTTCTGTATTTCATTTTCAATGCATTTGCATTTTCAATGCATTTGCATTTTGCATTATGGCATATTGTGTGTAGATGGGTGAGAAGAAAAACAAATGTACTACATTTTGGATTCAGGCTGTAGCACAACAAAATGTGGAATAAGTATGAATACTTTTTGAAGGTACTGTATGTCAGAAAATGTCTACTGAAAGAGGGGAACTGACTAGCTATTTGAATTCCATTGATCATGATGTCCTACAAGAATCCCAAGAGTTGAGGTAAAAAAAATAAAGGACAGAAACTATCCTAATTGTACAATATACTTCACTTTTAGGAATCAATCGCTCATAGCCTAGAAGTAAAAGGCGTTGCTGCCTTATTGTCGGATCCTGGCATCACAGTGGGTGATCAGTGATCAGTGGGTGTACTGCTATACCTGGCCAGGGCTGAAATAGCCTGCTGTGACCATGCATGTGAGCTGGGTGCCAGGACACTTTGACTCTGAGACCGCTAGCTGCTCCTGGGTCAGTGTGAGTTTAATGACCAGACCTGATCCCTGCTAATCTTTTTCACGTGTGAAAAGGGCAGGGAGGGAGTGAGGGAGAGAGAGAAACAGGGGGGGGGATGAAGGAAGAAAATAAAAAGTGAGGGAATGCGAGAAAGAAGTGAAAAGAGTGAGCGAGAGTAAGAGAGCGACAGACGTTCAAACTCAGAGTCACAAGGTCACACAGTCCTACAAAGTGACATGACTCACCTGGTCTCTTTCACCCTGTCCCTGTCTCTCTGCAGTGCGGGGGAGGAGGTGGATTGAGCTGGGTCAGGAGCAGCAGAGGGCCTATGTGATGAGACTACTAGATGCTCTGGAGGTCACTGACCGGGACAAAAGGCTGAAGGTGGCCCGGGCCATCCTCTACCTGGCACAGGGTAATCATCATCATCATCATCATCATCATACTGTTGCCGCTTGCTATAGACCACCCTCTGCCCCCAGCTGTGCCCTCGACACCATTTGTGAATTGATTGCCTCCCCATCTATCTTCTGAGCTCGTGCTACTAGGTGACCTAAACTGGTACATGCTTAACCCACCCGCCAATCCTACAATCTAAGCTTGATGCCCTCAATCTCACACAAATGATCAATGAACCTACCATGTACAACTCCAAATCCATAAACACGTGCACCCTCCTAGATATCATCCTAACTAACTCGCCCTCCAAATACACCTCTGCTGTTTTCAATCAAGATCTCAGCGATCACTGCCTTATTGCCTGCATGTGTAATGGGTCTGCGACCAAACGGCCACCCCTCACTGTCAAACGCTCCCTAAAACACTTCTGCGAGCAGGCTTTTCTAATCAACCTGGCCGGGGTATCCTGGAATGACATTGGACTCATCCCGTCAGTAGAGGAAAGTTCTGGGACACTGTAAAGTCTGTGGAGAATAAGAGCACCTCCTCCCAGCTGCCCACTGCTCTGAGGCTAGGAAACACTGTTACCACCGATAAATCCACTATAATTGAGAATTTCAATAAGCGTTTCTCTACGGCTGGCCATGCTTTCCACCTGGCTACCCTTACCCCGGTCAACTGCCCGGGACCCTCCACAGCAACCCGCCAAAGCCCTCACCATTTCTCCTTCACCCAAATCCAGATAGCTGATGGTTCTGAGAGAACTGCAAAATCTGGACCCCTACAAATCAGCCGGGCTAGACAATCTGGACCCTCTCTAAAATTATCTGCCAAAATTGTTGCAACCCCTATTACTAGCCTGTTCAACCTCTCTTTTGTATCGTCTGAGATTCCCAAAGATTGTAAATCTGCCATAGTCTTCCCCCTCTTCAAAAGGGTGACACTCTATACCCAAACTGCTGCAGACCTATATCTATCCTACCCTGTCTTTCTAAGGTCTTCGATTGCCAAGTTAACAAACAGATTACCGACCGTTTTGAATCCCACCGTACCTTCTCCGCTATGCAATCTGGTTTCAGAGCTGGTCATGGGTGCACTTCAGCCACGCTCAAGGTCCTAAACAAAATCAAAACCGCCATCAATAAGAGACATTACTGTGCAGCCATATTCATCGACCTGGCCAAGGCTTTCGACTCTGTCAATCACCACATTCTTATTGGCAGACTTGACAGCCTTGGTTTCTCAAATGATTGCCTCGCCTGGTTTACCAACTACTTCTCTGATAGGTATTTGTAGTATTCTAAGTCAGGGCCGTCCAGAGTAGTGATGCTGGACGGGCGGGCAGTGATCGATTGAATAACATGCATTTAGTTTTACTTGCATTCATGAGCAGTTGGAGTCCACGGAAGGAGAGTTGTATGGCATTGAAGCTCGTCTGGAGGTCAGTTAACACAGTGTCCAAAGAGGGGCCAGAAGTATACAGAATGGTGTCGTCTGCGTAGAGGTGGATCAAAGAATCACCCGCAGCAAGAGGGACCTCATTGATGTATACAGAGAATTGAACCCTGTGGCACCCCCAGAGACTGCCAGAGGTCCAGACAACAGTCCCTCCTATTTGGCACACTGAACTCTGTCTGAGAAGTAGTTAGTGAACCAGGCGAGACAGTCATAAGAGAAGCCAAGGCTGTTGAGTCTGCCAATAAGAATACAGTGATTGACAGAGTCGAAAGCTTTGACCAGGTCAATGAATACGGCTGCACAATACTGTCTTTGTTATCGATTGTGGTTAAGATGTCGTTTAGGACCTTGAGCGTGGCTGAGGTGCACCCGTGACCAGCTCGGAAACCGGATTGCATAGCGGAGAAGGTACGGTTGGATTCGAGATGGTCGGTGATCTGTTTGTTAACTTGGCTTTCGAAGACTTTAGAAAGGCAGGGCAGGATGGATATAGGTCTGTAACAGTTTGAGTCTAGAGTGTCTCCCCCTTGAAGAGGGGGATGACCGCGGCCGCTTTCCAATCTTTAGAAATCTCAGACGATACGAACGAGAGGTTGAACAGACTAGTAATAGGGGTTGCAACAATGGCGGCCTTATAATTTTAGAAAGAGAGGGTCCAGATTGTCTAGCCCAGCTGATTTGTAGGGGTCCAGATTCTGCAGCTCTTTCAGGACATCAGCTGTCTGGATTTGGGTGAAGGAGAAGCGGGGGGAAGGGAGAGTGTTGTGTGGTGAGGGAGCATCTGTTGAACCCTATATGTGTGTCTGTTGTGTGGCGTTCCCCAGGGGTGTTTGATGAGTGTGACACGGACGCGGACGTGATCCACTGGTCTCGCCACAACGTGTTCCTGCTGTATGACATGGGCGTCTTCACCGCTCTCCTGGAGCTGCTGAGCATGGAGATGGAGTGAGTAGGACAACATTGCTACAACCGCACCACAACATCACTGCAATGTCTCGTAATGACTGTGTTGTTATGTCTCTCAACAAGTGTTAGCACCACTGTGGTTAGAGCTTACTTCCTCCTTTTTAATTTTTAATTTATTTAATCTTTATGTACCAGTTAGGCTAGTTGAGAACAAGTTCTCCTTTACAACTGCGACCTGGCCAAGATAAAGCAAAGTAGTGTGACACAGACAACAACAGAGAGTTACACAGGGAATAACATGGAGTAAACAATAAACATGCCAATAACACAATAAACAAGTCAATGACACAGTAGAAAAAAAGAAAGTCTATATACAGTGTGTGCAAAAGGCATGAGGAGGTAGGCAATAAATAGGCCATAGGAGCAAACAATTACAATTTAGCAGATTAACACTGGAGTGATAAATGAGCAGATGATGATGTGCAAGTAGAGATACTGGTGTGCAAAAGAGCAGAAAAGTGAATAAAAACAATATGGGGATGAGGTAGGTAGATTGTGTGGGCTATTTACAGATGGACTATGTACAGATGCAGCGATCGGTTAGCTGCTCAGATAGCTGATGTTTAAAGTTGGTGAGCCTTGATTAATGGTCCAAATAATTTACAGGGTAACAATTAAGTACCTTAATGTTAAAATTAGTTTCTTAGCAAAGTACAATTTCTCAAGCAAGAATTTTGCTAGGACTGTCTGGGAGTGGTGTGAGTGGGGAGGAGAAAACTGGAAAGTAGCTGTTGTTGGCAGAGATTCTTGGAACTGTTTCTTATTGGTTTATTAACTAATTTACCTCATAGGTTGGAAATGTATAGAAAACACAGGGAAATCATGTGTTTGACTGCACTGGGCCTTTAATGCTACAGTGCTGGTACACAGTTTCATTCACTCTCACTAGTTGTTCGCTGGATGGAGTAGGGGAAGGAGAGACAGTGGGGGAAAGAGAGACAGTGGGGGAAAGAGAGACAGTGGGGGAAAGGGAGACAGTGGGGGAAAGACACAGTGGGGGAAAGGGACACAGTGGGGGAAAAAGGAAAGACACAGTGGGGGAAAGGGACACAGTGGGGGAAAAAGACACAGTGGGGAGAAAGAGACACAGTGGGGGAAAGAGACACAGTGGGGGAAAGAGACACAGTGGGAAGAGACACAGCGGGGGAAAGAGACACAGCGGGGGAAAGAGACACAGCGGGGGAGACACAAATGTAAATGTAAATGAGAAAGAGACACAGTGGGGGAAAGAGACACAGCGGGGGAAAGAGACACAGCGGGAGAAAGAGACACAGCGGGGGAAAGAGATACAGCGGGAGAAAGAGACACAGTGGGGGAAAGAGACACAGTGGGGGAAAGAGACACAGTGGGGGGAAGAGACACAGAAAGAGACACAGTGGGGGGGGAAGAGACACAGTGGGGGAAAGAGACTGCTCTAAAGTAATGTACTGCTGTAGGTTTAGGCTTATTAGAACATCTTAGTAGCTACATTTTCAGAAACTTACATGCAATGCATTGCAAAATGAATAGGAAATATAGTCAAGACATTGACAAGGTTATAAATAATGATTTTTAATTGAAATAATAATTGTGTCCTTCAAATTTAGCTTTCGTCAAAGAATCCTCCATTTGCAGCAATTACAGCCCTGCAGACCTTTGGCATTTTAGTTGTCAATTTATTGAGGTACTCTGAAGATATTTCACCCCATGCTTCCTGAAGCACCTCCCACAAGTTGGATTGGCTTGATGGGCACTTCTTACATACCATACGGTCAAGCTGCTCCCACAACAGCTCAATAGGGTTGAGATCCGGTGACTGTGCTGGCCACTCCAATATAGACAGAATACCAGCTGACTGCTTCATCCCTAAATAGTTCTTGCATAGTTTGGAGCTGTGCTTTGGGTCATTGTCCTGTTGTAGGAGGAACTTGGCTCCAATTAAGCGCCGTCCACAGGGTATGGCATGGCGTTGCAAAATGGAGTGATAGCCTTCCTTCAAGATCCCTTTTACCCTGTGCAAATCTCCCACTTTTACCACCACCAAAGCACCCCCAGACCATCGCATTGCCTCCATCAAATCAAATGAAATTTTATTTGTCACATACACATGGTTAGCAGATGTTAATGCGAGCGTAGCGAAATGCTTGTGCGTCTTGTTCTGACCATGCAGTAATATCTAACAAGTAATCTAACAATTTCACAATAACTACCTTATACACACAAGTGTAAAGGAATGAATAAGAATATGTACATATAAATATATGGATGAGCGATGGCAGAATGACATAGGCAAGATGCAGTAGTTGGTATAGAGTACAGTATATACATATGAGATGAGTAATGTAGGGTAAGTAAACATTATATAAAGTGGCATTGTTTAAAGTGGCTAGTGATACATTTATTATATCCAATTTAAAATGTTTAAAGTGGCTAGAGATTTGAGTCAGTACGTTGGCAGCAGCCACTCAATGTTAGTGATGGCTGTTTAACAGGCGGATGGCCTTGAGATCGAACCCACAAATGTTGATGCTCCAGATACTCAACTAGTCGAAAGAAGGCTAGTTTTATTGTTCTTTAATCAGGACAACAGTTTTCAGCTGTGCTAACATAATTGCAAAAGGGTTTTCTAATTATCAATTAGCCTTTTAAAATGGTGAACTTGGATTAGCTAACACAATGTGCCATTGGAACACAGGAGTGATGGTTGCAGGAGTGATGGTTGCCGATTTCATAAAAGAATCTGCCGTTTCCAGCTACGATAGTCATTTACAACATCAATTATCACTGTATTTCTGATCAATTTGATGTTATTTTAATTATCTAAAAAACAAGGATATTTCAAAGTGACTCATCAATAAGTCAAATACTATACACTGAGTGTATAAAACATTAAGAACAGTCGTCCTAATATTGAGTTGCAGCGCCCTTTTTGGCCTCAGAACAGTCTCAATTAATCGGGGCATGGGCTCTACAAGGTGTCGAAAGCGTTCTACAGGGATGCTGGCACTTGTTGACTCCAATGCTTCCCACAGTTGTGTCAAGTTGGCTGGATGTAATTTGGGTGGTAGACCATTCTTGATTCACACAGGAAACTGTTCAGCATGAAAAAACCCAGTGACGTTGCAGTTCTTGACCCAAATAGGTGCGCCTGGCACTTACTACCATACCCGGTTTGAAGGCACATAAATATTTTTCACTCTCTGAATGGTACACATACACAATCCATGTCTCAATTGTCTCAAGGTTTAAAAATCCTTCTTTAACCTGTCTCCTCCCCTTCATCTACACTGATTTTAAAGTGGATTTAACAAGTGACATCAATAAGGGATCATAGCCTTCACCCGGATTCACTCAGTCAGTTCTTAATGTTTTGAACACTGTACAATTTCAGGTGGTCTTTTCAAACAGCTCCTACACTTAAAGGGCATCCCATAAGCATACCACTGAATCAATAAGTAGGTATATTAAATGTCCCCACTGAGTCAATTCCTCTGTCACCTGCCTGCCTGAGGTTCCTCCTCTCCCTAAGGGAAGATCTACTGCTGCCTCACTATTTTGGGTCTCTACCAACCTTAGCCATGGACTAATCTACCTAATGGGAGAGGCTGGTAGAGATGGTGCTGATAATAGCTGATTGGCTAGGGTGTGTGTGTGTGTGTGTGTGTGTGTGTGTGTGTGTGTGTGTGTGTGTGTGTGTGTGTGTGTGTGTGTGTGTGTGTGTGTGTGCGTGTGCGTGTGCGTGTGCGTGTGCGTGTGCGTGCGTGTGCGTGTGCGTGTGTGTGTGTGGGGAATTGAACAGGATTGAACATCTATTTTTAATTATTCTCCTGGTGGGAGTGACTCGGGGAGGTGGGAGGTGGTACAGGCCGTGGTCTATGTGTGTGTGGAGAGGAGACAGACAGCTCGATCATGACTCAGTGTCCAGGAATGGCTTCCTGTTCTGTTTCTTCTGTTGGGTATTTCTGTCCATCCCCTTGGCTCCTCTTTAACGAGAGAGTCACCGCCAGGCAAGTCTAATCCCTGCTGAGTGTTGCTGAGGGACCCTGGACAGTGTGGAGTTAAACACACACAGGCACGTGTACATGCACGTTCACAGACCGGCAGAGAGATACACACACACACCAGAAATGTTAATTCATGAATACACCATTTTCTCTTTCTCTTCTCCGTCCTACCTCCCACATCCATCCCTCTTCGCTTCAGCTAGGATATGAGGCACCTACTGGCTCTTAGTGAGGGGGACAAGAGCAGCGAGAGCAGGTTGAGAGCAGACAGAGAGGGAGACAGAGCACCGGCCTCTGCGATTCACACGTCACAGCTCACTGGCGAGGCGGCAGAGCCTTCAAGGCGTTGTTTCCTTCCTTTAGTCTATGTGCTCCTCTGTCCTGGTCTCTTATTGACCTCTGATTCTACGGCTTAGCAAGCAAGCAGCCGCCTCCTATGACTTCGTAGCACCTGTTAAGCTGCGGAGCCAACACACAGAGAATGATCTCTGTCTGTATTTCTCCTCTGCCATTTATCCTGCCTGCACTGGTGTTCATTCTCAGTTGTGATTTACGCTGGGGGGGTTTTTCCACTTCAAATCAAATACAAGTTTGTCACATGCTTCGTAAACAACAGGTGTGGACTAACAGTGGAATGCCTACGGGCTCTTCCCAACAATGCAGAGGGAAAGAAAATAGAGATATACCAGAAAAGTCAAACACGTAATGATAGATACACAATGAGTAACGATAACTAGGCTATATACAAGGGGTACCAGTACCGAGTCCATGTGAAGGGGTACGAGGTCATTGAGGTAGATAAGTACCTGTAACTAGAAACAAAGTGACACGTTAGTAGCAGCCGCGTATGTGACGAGTCAGAAAAATGAATGCAAAAAGGGTCAATGCTATTTGGTTAACTATTTAACAGTCTTATGGCCTGGCGGTAGAAGCTGTTCAAGGGCCTGTTGGTTCCAGACTTGGGTGGCTGGAGTCTTTGACCATTTGTAGGGCCTTCCTCTGACACTGGCTGGTATAGACGTCCTGGATGGCAGGGAGCTTGGCCCCAGTGATGTACTGGGCCGTACACACTAACCCACAACCCTCCAGGGTCCTTAGCTCAGTGATGGACGGTCCAGTGTGGCTAAGTTGGTAGAGCATGGTGCTTGCAAGGTCAGGGTTGTGGGTTCGATTCCCACGGCGGATCAGTACGAAAATGTATACACTCTGAATAAGAGCATCTGCTAAATGACAAAAAATGGAAATGTAAAAAATGATGAGCTTGGAGGGCACTATGGTGTCAATGAACTGCATTCTCATGTAGGTGTGCCTTTTGTCCAAGTGGGAAAGGGCAGTGTGGAGTGCAATAGAGATTGCGATATCTGTGGAACTGTTGGGGTGGAATGCGAATTGGAGTGGGTCCAGGGTGTCTGGGATGATGGTGTTGATGTGAACCATGACCAGCCTTTCAAAGCATTTGTTGGCTGCAGATGTGAGTGCTACAAGGCGATAGTCATTTAGACAGGTTACCTTTGGCGTTCTTGAGCACAGGAACTATGGTGGTCTGCTTAAAGCATGTAGGTATTACAGACTGGGTCAGGAAGAAGTTTAAAATGTCAGTGAATTAACTTGCCAGCTGGTCAGCGCATGCTCTGAGTACACGTCCTGGTAATCCATCTGGCCCTGCGGCCTTGTGAATGTTAACCTGTTGATAGATTTTCCTCACATCGGCTATGGAGAGGGTGATAACCCAGTCGTCTGGAACAGTTGGTGCTCTCACGCATGGTTCAGTGTTGCCTCAATGCAAGCATAGAAGGCATTAAGCTTGTCTGGTAGTATCACGTCACTGGGCAGCTCTTGGCTGAGTTTCCCTTTGTAATCCGTGATAGTTTGCAAGCCTTGCCACATCCGACAAGGGTTCGAGCCGGTGTAATAGGATTCGATATTAGTCCTCTATTGACACTTTTCCTGTTTGATGGTTTTTCGAGGGTGTTGCGAGATTTCTTCTAACCGTCCGGGTTAGTGTCCCTCTCCTTGAAAGTGGCAGCTTTAGCTCAGTGTGGATGTTGCCTGTAATCCGTGGCTTCTGGTTGGGAAAAGTATGTACGGTCAATGTGGGGACAGCGTTGTCAACGCACTTATTAATGAAGCCGGTGACTGATGTGGTAATCTCTGAAAATGCCATAGGATGATTCCCAGAACAAATTCCAGTCTGTGCTAGCGAAACAGTTCTGTAGCTTAGCATTCGCTTCATCGGACCACTTCCGTCACTGGTACTTCCTGTTTGAGTTTTTGCTTGTAAGCAGGAATCAGGAGGATAGAGTTATGGTCATAATTGCAAAATGGAGGGTGAGGGAGAGATTTGTATGTGTCTCTGTGTGTGGAGTGAAGGTGATCTAGAGTTGTTTCTCCTCTTGTTGCACATGTGAATTGCTGGGAGAAATGAGATAAGTTGTCCTGCATTAAGATCACCGGCCACTAGGAGCGCTGCCTCTGGATGAGCATTTCCTTGTTGGATAATGGATCTATACAGCTCATTGAGTGTGGTTTTAGTGCCAGCATTGGTTTGTGGTGGTAAATAGACATCTATGAAAAATATAGCTGAAAACTTGGTAAATAGTGTGGTCTACAGTTTAGCAGAACCTCAAGACTTCCTTTTAATATTAGAGATTGCGCACTAGCTGTTGTTAAGAAAGCGACACCCACCACCCCCTTGAGCTTACCTGATACTGCCGTTCTGTCCTGCTGATGCATGGAAAAGCTCATAAAGCGGCCTCTATACATTCCATTGCCATTCTAGTCTTTGTCACTTTAATTATAGGAAATGAGAACTTCCTGACCCCATGACCTGACCAGAGCCTAGACATGAGCGATACCTCTCGTCTGTTGTGTTTAGCTGTGGTGTGGTATGATTTGTACTGTATACATGCTGAACTGCTTCTGTGTTTGACTCTGCAGTAACAACCAAGCCTGCAGCAGTGCAGTGAGGAAACCTGCCATCTCTCTGGCGGACAGCACAGAACTCAGGTGACCATCCTTCCACCTCACTGATTTTTACAGCAGTCGCCCAATCAGCCAAGCCCAAAATCCCAAAACAGCAAGCAATGCATATGTAGAAGCATTATGGCTAGGAAAAGCTCCCTAGTAAGGAAGGAACCCTCTTCCGGCTGTGCCAGGTGGGAATTATAAGAGTACCTGGCCATTTAAGGTCAGATTGTTCTTCAAGATGTTCAAATGTTCAAGGATGGGCAGCAGGGTCAAATAATAATCAGTGGTTGTAGAGGATGCAACAGGTCAGTACTTCAGGAGTAAACACCACTAGAGTGATATCAACAGACCACCAACTTACTACTCTTAGGCAAGGCTGAGTATAGCCCACGAAGATCTCCTCCACAGCAAGAGCCCAAGGGGGCACAAAACCGGATAGGAAGATCACATCTGTGACTCAACCTACTCAAGTGACAAACCCCTCCTAGGGACGGCTTGGAAGAGGCCTAGTAAGCCAGTGACTCAGCCCACCCTAATAGGGTCAGAGGCAGAGAATCCCAGTGGAGAGAGGGGAGCCGGCCAGGCAGAGACAGAGAGGGGAGCCGGCCAGGCAGAGACAGAGAGGGGAGCCGGCCAGGCAGAGACAGAGAGGGGAGCCGGCCAGGCAGAGACAGAGAAGGGAGCCGGCCAGGCAGAGCCAGAGAGGGGAGCCGGCCAGGCAGAGCCAGAGAGGGGAGCCGGCCAGGCAGAGACAGAGAGGGGAGCCGGCCAGGCAGAGCCAGAGAGGGGAGCCGGCCAGGCAGAGACAGAGAGGGGAGCCGGCCAGGCAGAGACAGAGAGGGGAGCCGGCCAGGCAGAGACAGAGGGGAGCCAGCCAGGCAGAGACAGAGAGGGGAGCCGGCCAGGCAGAGCCAGAGAGGGGAGCCGGCCAGGCAGAGCCAGAGAGGGGAGCCGGCCAGGCAGAGACAGAGAGGGGAGCCGGCCAGGCAGAGACAGAGAGGGGAGCCGGCCAGGCAGAGACAGAGAGGGGAGCCGGCCAGGCAGAGACAGCAAGGGAGGTTCGTCGCTCCAGTTGCCGTTCACCTTTGCATCCCTGGGCCGGACTACACTCAGTCATAGGACCTACTGAAGAGATGCGTCTTCAGTAATGACTTAAAGGTTGAGACCGAGTCTGCGTCTCTCACATGAACCATTCCATAAAAATAGAGCTCTATAGGAGAAAGCCCTGCCTCCAGCTGTTTGCTTACAAATTCTAGGGACAATAAGGTGGGAAACTAAATAACACGTCCTAATAGCTTGTAGAAAATGGAGGCCATTATGGCTTGTTTTCCATCTGAATCAAGGCGTTAATGCACAGGACACTGCCTCGCTAACATTGTCTAATTACTGTAGGGTGATTTAGGCTGATGCATTAGCGAGGCAAGTGCATGTGGAAACGTGTACAAGAGCATTAAGTGTGCACACACACACATTTGCAGATTCACACATGTACAAACTACACATAGGCAGACATAATGTATGCACAAGCACACACAGTTATGTGTTTTGGAGTGGATAGCTGTTCTACCTCAGTAGCTTACAGACTATTTGTCTTGATGCATGCATGCACACACCTGTTCATTCTGACCTCTGACCTCTGATGTTCCACTAGGGTCTTGCTAAGCATCATGTACCTGATGGTGGAGACCATCCGTCTGCAGACAGAGGACGACAGGCCAGAGTGGAGAACTGCCAGAGAGGCCTTCAAGACTGAACTGGGTTTGTGTTTGTGCGTGTGTGTGTGTGTGTGTGTGTGTGTGTGTGTGTGTGTGTGTGTGTGTGTGTGTGTGTGTGTGTGTGTGTGTGTGTGTGTGTGTGTGTGTGTGTGTGTGTGTGTGTGCGCATTGTAAGACGTTTCTGTAATTTCAACAGTAAAACACTGTAGAAGGCAGTAAAATGCCACATGTGTTTTACAACACATCAAGACTTTAATTTCAACAGCAAAACACCGTGAAATGCACAGTAAAATACCTTAAATGTGTTTTACAGGATTAATGATGGTGCATTGGGGGTTAATGTTGTGAGCTGGGAAAGAGTCTTGCTCATTAACATGCTGTATGTTAATGTGTGCCTTGTAAAGGCTGTATTTGTTGCACCCGTGAGTGAGAATGCTGTACCCACCCAGAATACAGCAATATACTGTATTTTAGGAATTCTACAAACCTTTTACAGTAGATTTTCAGGACCTTACTGGCCAATTGCTGGCAGTAATTGACTGTAATTCAGAATACAGTACCAAACTGCATCTTTGGAGTGCCAAAAACCTTTTGAGCAGTAGTGGGTGCATGGTATTGTTGTCTTTTAAGAGGCTATATTAGTGAGAATGCTGTACGAATTGAACTGATATGTGATAGTAGTTCCCTAACAATGAAATGTACATAGGGAACAGATCAGAGTTAGCCTGGCTGACGTGACCCACGTGACGACACAGCTCGAGAGCTGGCCTCTGCCAGACTAGATCAGAGTGGCAGTGAGTCTTACACCTTTAATGGTTGAATATGTAACCATGTCCATTCAATCTGTTTCGCCCTGTAATAACAGCCAGTTTGGAAGCCTTTGTTTAGGCCTCTAGAAGGGCAAGTGATATAAAACACCAAATGTTCATAAATATGATGTCCTATTCAAATACCTAGCAGCCAACCTTCTCGCTCCAATCCCTTGTAGTTACAGTAAAATACTGCAATAATGCCTTTCTTACAGTTTATTAGGCATCTTTACTGTATTGGACTGTGTTTCATTTCTTTGACATTATAGTCATTTACAGGAAGCAGGAAGGAGACGTCAAGCTACCGTGACTATCTCAGTAATGTTTTGGCACCATCCAGAGATAGTCAGAGAGATATCATAAGATATCTTGCTGCAATAACTATCATTTTGAAGACCAGTGTCTCCTTAACTACAACAATATTTTCAGTAACGGTTTCAGAAACGGTTTTACATGCTACGACTTTGATATGTGTTTTTTTTTCTTTCTCAACTTTGGTTGAATGCACAGACCGTAAGTTGCTAATGACAAGAGTGCCTGCTAAATGACCCAAATGTAAAAATCAAAACTTGCAAAGAACACTGGGTGATTGCAGATTTATACCGTAATTGTTATTGGTACTGTAATTTAGATTACAGTAACCGACTTGGTAGTGTACATTAGATTACAGTAACAGTTTTGCTACTGTAAAATGGATTACAGTAGCTGTACTGTAAAAGAAAGTACAGTAACTTACTGGCCAATTGCTGCCAGTAAGTTACTGTAAATTATACAGGAAATGTTTTAGTGTGTACACTGTATGTGTGTGCTGGCTGTTGACACTCTCCTCTAACCTCAGGTTCTCCTCTGTACAACGGAGAGCCATTTTCCCTGTTGCTCTTCACCATGGTGACCAAGTTCTGCAGTATGAACGCCCCACACTTTCCCATGAAGAAGGTTCTGCTCCTGCTCTGGAAGACCATCCTGGTCAGTAAGCTACAGCACCGACACCATTTACCTGTCCGTTTAGTAGGCTAGCCGCTCCGTAACAGAGGTATTTCATCCACCACTAGTGTAAATTCAAAACACTTGCTCGAATGACGTTGGCACCGGAGTGTCATGCTCGACTGGCTCCCCACAATGGAATCGATGGGTTCGTAAAATTCGGTTTGCCAATAGCTGCACAGAGCTCTGTCCGCGTGATCATGTACATCTCTGTGGCTTTCTGTGTCCGTCTGTCTCTCTGCGTGTCACAGTTCACCATGGGGGGCTTCGAGGAGCTCCAGGAGATGAAGGTTCGAGGGAGAGAGAGGCTGAGCCTGCCCCCCCTGCCTGAGGACAGCATCAAGGTGATCCGGAGCATGAGAGCAGCCTCTCCTCCAGCCTCGGCAATGGAGCTCATCGAACAGCAACAGCAGGCCAAGAGAGGACGCCGCAGCCGCAGGGTACGTATTATACAGCCATTATATCATGCACATACTGTTCCTGGAGCTTTACACACACACACACACACACACACACACACACACACACACACACACACACACACACACACACACACACACACACACACACACACACACACACACACACACACACACACACACACACACACACACACACACACACACAAACACACACCTGTGCGCTAGACTCACTTGACTGAATACACACCTGATGTGTTCTAACAGCGAGCCTAACTAAACCCGTGCAGTCACAGCCTCACGCGCCACGCCCTCTAACAAGCATGGATTGCTCAGCCTGACTGTAGCAGTAGAGAATGTGACTAGGAGCTATGTGCACACCCTCGGTGTACTGCATTCCCCTGACACGTTTGTTCTTTTAACTTCTTCCTCTAATCCCAACTGTGCTGTTTTTAGACTGGGGCTCTGACTTCACCAGGCTCTCAACCTCCTCTTCCTTGTGTCCCTGCAGAGTGCCTTTGTTGATAGCTTGGAAGGAGACAGTCCCTTTCCCAAGAAGCAGGTCTTTACCCACTTTCCCTCTGCATTTTCTCTGCCTCGGGCTGGTTCTTGCACCTTCTATTCCTCCACCTCTTTCTTTTCCTCTTCTTTCTCCTCTTCCTTTTATTCCTTGTCCTCCTCCTCCTCCTCTTCCTCCTTCCCCTTTTCTCCTCCTTCACTGCGCTCTGCACTGTATGGGTGGGTACAGAGGCGGGGCTGGCTGTGGTCGAGGTCCCTGCGGACATGACGGGAGCTTTCCTCTCGTCTCCATCTCCACCGGGTTGTTCGGCCGCCAGCGTATCGCTGTAGAACAACAGTTCACTGCAGCTTCTTTCCCACCACGCAGCTGAATGTCTTGTTCTCCATGGGATATGAGTCATGTAGGTCTATGCTGGTCACACTGCTTCCGTTACCTCTGTTGCTCTCCTCGCCAGCACACAGTCGACCTGACGACTACTTACTACCACCACACCGCCATACGTTGCATTGCACTGGCGCTCCGCTGCTACTAAATGCAACCCCCTTTGCCTGATGCTTGTTGCATTGATGATGCCGCAGTCATTCATTAAAACTATGGAAGTGGTTTGAGATTATTGGGGTTTGTGTTTGTATGACTCATTATGGTTGTAAGTGGAATGTTTAACACTTGAATATGGAGTTGGGCCCAAAGGTTCCTCAGGTTTTTTACTGGGAGTTTCTGTAACTTTTTTGTTTTGGAGTGCAGCCTTATGGTAGGTAAATCTTGAGTATTGCTTGGGGTTGGAGTGGGAAGCCAGGGCCTAACCCTGTGCGTGTGTGTGAGGGGACGGCCTCTTTCATGCCCCCTGCTGGTTGTTCTGGTTTCCAGCCCCTGGTAAAGCAGGACAGCCTAGACACGTACAACGAGCGAGACCCCTTTAAGAACGACGACGCACGCGACGAGGAGGAGGATGGCGAGGAAGCCGACAGTGGCATCGAGGGCGAGGTGGACCCCCTGGACCGTGATGTCATCATCCAGCCGCCACCCCCACCGCCCCCGCTCAGACCCCCCACTGAGAGAGCGTCCCTCCCCAAGGGTCTGCCCTGGGCCCCCAAAGTCAGGTAAGGCTGGAACGCCCAGTTCCAAACAAACCTCTCGCCCCTCGCCATAACTCTTAACCCTTCTGTGTTTGCAGGTCTGAAGGGATCTGAAACCATCAGAAGGCAGGGTGGATCGATCACTTTATTTCTTACCTCAGGCCTGAAAACTCAAGTGATAGCATACAAAATCAAATGTACACTGGGTTCTAGTTGTGTTATTCTACACACTCGTGCTGCTGATAGTGCCCCCTCTGTTTAGGAGGACTCAAAGTAACCCACCTCAGTCACTCATACAGTAACAGCCAGCTCCCCCTCGCAAGATGGCCTCTGTCTACACATTAGTGACAGTGGCCTATCTCTCGTGTGTGTGTGTGTGTGCGTGGGCGGGCGGGCTTGGCGACATGAATAATAATTTAGCACATGAGGTGGAGTTCCAGATCCCAATATCACACAGTGTACAGAGGCAGCATCGAGTGTGACTGATGAGGCTTTAAGCAGCCAACACGGCACCCTAAAGTGTGTGTGTGTGCAAACACTCTTAAGATGGATGTCTGTGGGAGAGGAGATGCATCATCTGGTTAGCAGCCGAACGTCTTTGATCGGTCTGTTGAGATAGTATCTCGACAAGCCCGGGAAACCAGACTAGGAAACACAGTAGGTCTCGTAGTGTGATCAGTGAGAAGGTGAATCTGGGGGGGGGGTTAGTGAGGGGCAGCAGGCCTCTATCGAATCTATCGGTCTGTCTCCACAGAGAGAAAGACATCGAGCACTTCCTGGAGACCAGCAGGAACAAGTTCATCGGCTTCACTCTGGGAAAGTGAGTGTCGCTTTCACTGTATTGTCTGACAGGCTAGTATACTGCCATGTGTAGTCCTAGTTATTGCAGTGCCAGTGACTGTTCTCTCTCGGCTGCAATGTTTTTATTTTATTTTCTAGTGACACAGAGACACTGGTCGGTCTTCCTAGGCCCATACACGAGAGTGTCAAGACCCTCAAACAGGTAAGGGGAGATAAATCTCTCTTGTCCTTCCTCTTCTGTCCTTTCTCCCTCTCCTCTCGATCCCTCCGTCGCTCTCGCTCCACCAGGATCGAGTGTTACACCGGTGACGAAGCATTGACCGTTTATTTGACCTAGCTGGTCAATATCCCTGGACGTTGACATCCCACTTGGACATCTAATTGTGTGTTTTGAACTGACTGTGAAACACCGTTACACTGAGGAATGCCCTTCTGTGTGTCAACCTGTGAATACTAATGAACGCCCGTTCAAAGCCGCTTCTGTTTACACACCGGGCGCTGCCTGACGAGATAATGTCGGAATACTATGGTATATGGTGATGGTGATGTCTCATTGAAAAGGTGTGAAGTGGAATAGAATGGATTGTGGTTATGAAGTGCTTTGCGCTGGCTCTCCTAGTGCTTTATATTGTATTGTGGCTAACTCACCCTATCCAACACCATGTTCTCTTTTCCCTCCAGCACAAATATGTCTCTATAGCTGAGATGCAGATCAAGAGGGAAGAGGAGCTTCAACAGTGCCCCATGACCCTGGTCGGTGACGCTTCTCACTGTTTACTTTATATGAAATGACAGGAACTCCTCTATTTGAATGAGTTTAATGCTAGGCTAAAACTATACTGGAAAATGAAGTGGGGGGGGGGGGGGCTGTCAATGTTTTGACCCCTAGTTGCACCACACCTCCCAAAAGCATCATGTCTGCTCAATGTCTACATTTTTACATTTTAAAACTGTAGGTCTTTTTGTGTTTTATGTTGTGAATGTGTCTTTGTAATAACATTTGAATTCTATCTCTCTTCTAAAATAGATTCTTAATCTCAATGAGACTAACCTGGTCAAATAGAAATATGATCTTTCATTTTCTACGTGTTGGAACAGGGCTCTGTGATTGGAAACAAGATGACTAGAGACGGTGTGTAACTCATATCGTGTGGTGTGGTGTTGTGTTGTGTCAGGGACAAGAGGATGTGGATGAGACCCCAACAGAGATCCTGTATCTGGGAATGCTTCCTAACCTGTCTCAGTATGTGGTGAGGACATCTACGGTTATATTCTGCTCTACCAAGACACTTCACATGGCATCATCTCTTACTTTGCATCTCACAAATCATAGATTGTTACTAAGTAGTTGCTGTCTAGACCTGTCGTGTTTCCGAGCTGAGAGGTTGAAAGCTAAAAACCCACGTTGTATTTCTCAGATTGCCCTTCTGAAGCTGCTGCTGGCTGCAGCACCCACCTCCAAGGCCAAGACGGACTCCATCAACATACTGGCTGACGTGCTGCCAGAGGAGATGCCGTGAGTGTAATAGCCTTGTGCCTCTCCTTGTTCCCTCACGGCCATCTTTGCCGTTCATGCTAAAGTTGAGTGATGGCGATAAGGAGGACATGTAATATAGTTTTGTTCATAGATAAAGTCAATGACTATAGATTTGTCATGTCAAGGGAATTTGTTGCTATGAATCACATAAAAGGTGTGTGTGTGTGTGATGGCAGAATCACGGTCCTCCAGAGCATGAAGCTGGGTATTGACGTGAACAGACACAAGGAGATCATTGTCAAGGCCATCTCTGCACTTCTGCTGCTGCTCCTCAAGCACCTGAAACTCAATCACATCTACCAAGTAAGCCCACCTACCACCCCTACCGGTCGTTCTTTCTCTCTACCTCTCTCTCTCTTTCTCTGTTCCCCCCCCCCCCCCCCCCCCCCCCCCTCACACCCCAGGTCAGCCACTATCTCTCGCTCTCCATCCCTTTCTCTCCCCCGCCCCCTCAGGTCTGCCGCTGCTCTCTCGCTCTCATCTCTTCCAGTGGGGTAGTGGAGGGTAAACACAGTTTAACCACTTTTGCAGAAAAATGCATTGAAAATATAGGAAGCATTACTTTTTTTTTTACACCATAGCAGGCGAACAGTTTACCCCACCCCCCCCACACACACACACCTTTCCCACCCTCACACACTAAGTCAGCCTCCATTCTCTCTCATCTCCCTGCCTTCCACATTCACCACCACATTTCTCTCGCTTTCTGTCTTCATCTCCTCTCACATCCCCCACCCATTTGGCTCCTGGCAGCCGACAACACAGATCCTGCACTGGAATGATAGGCACACAGTCAAAGGTTCATACATCCCCCTGCACACAGAGAGGGAGGCAGGATAGAGGGAGGCAGGATAGAGGGAGGCAGGATAGAGGGAGGCAGGAGGAGGAGGGTTGGAGAAGTACCATCAGACAAGAAATGGGTACATAGCCGCCCAATCCATTTTCCAAAATGCAAAGCTGAGCTCCTTCCAAAATCTGCTCTTGTAAAGGAGGATTATAATTCCTATTTTGGGCCTATTAGCTTCATGTATCGTCGTCCTACTGCTGCTTCTCCCTGAGACGAGAGAGTGTGTCTCTCTTCAGCACACGAAACCATGTACCTTTTTTAAAAGGGATTGGTTCAAGGTTGACTTTTTGGCACGCAACCACTATTGATAGGTAGTGAATCGTCTTCAGAGAGAAATGGAGCATCTGCTCTTTTGACAATAGTGTGCTTATACCTGGCAGCAGGTCAGGACTGTTCTGTCAAATCCTACATGAAAAAGGAGCTAGTTCCCCATTTAATAGGATGAAAGATGAACAAAGCTGGATGTAAAATTATAGTAGCGCCATCTACTGCCCAAAATGATTACCTTCACTCTTATTTCCCATGACCTACTGCCAAATGAAGCTTGTTACAAAGATGCATTATTGCAACGGCAGAACCCAGCTGAGTGAAAGGGTTAAATGAGTCTGCCTATGGCTCCTATCCTGCTGGCTCTTAGACGGCCGTGCCGCAGAGCTGAGTACTTCCAGGGAGAGCAGATTGGCTAAATCCTCTGATTGGAACCCCCGTCATTCCCATCGTGAGAGTGTAAAGGGGTTGTCATTTCAGAGTGTCTTTTACACCCCAAAAGTCAGATGACGGAATGCTCATCATTGTTCCTGCTTTGAATTCATAGGCACACAGCAGTAATAGTAGCTGTGCTAACAAAAAGTGGTCTTGAACGGTCTTTTGATGATCGTAAACGATTGCATAGAATGTAGAAAAGAAATCGGTCTATTCCTGAACTCTGCAGGCTGCTCATAAAATATAAAAAGACTCGGGGTTGGAGGATTAATCTTTTATTATTTAATGGATATGATTTTTTATTATTAGGAGTTAAAGGGCTAGTGGGCCTTTGTGCTTTATCTGGTCCACCATGGTTCCTGTGCACTAAAGACAGTCAGTGACTTTGCAGTGACCTTGTACATCCTGTCTCTCTCTCTCTCCCTCCAGTTTGAGATTGTCTCTCAACACCTGGTGTTCGCTAACTGCATCCCACTCATCCTCAAGTTCTTCAACCAGAACATCATGTCTTACATCAGTGCCAAAAACAGGTAGGACTCACTGACTACAACTGACTACCACTTAGATTCTGCCACAGTGCCAGAGGTGCATCTGCACCGACATAAAGGCGGGGGGTGGGGGAGGGGAGGGGGGGGTTCAGGTGTGGTTGGCAAATGTGTCTCTCTCACCTCAATGACAGGTGTAACGCCACTGTTGACACAAAGATGGGCTGTAAATACTCTCGTTTGTGCTCTCATTGTAGTATATGTGTGCTGGACTTCCCTCACTGTGTGGTCCACGAGATGCCTGAGCTCACGGCTGAGAGCTTGGTGAGTTCAGATCGCAAACCCATGTGTTTACATCAGACTGTTCGCATGTTAATGGGTTTGGTTAATCTGTTGGCTGTGATTAGACACTGGCCGTGTCCGGCTACCCATCCTAAACACTAGGCCGTTATACATGTATTCTTTGTGGGCGTTTTCAATTCTCCAAACCCTGTTGCTGCCTGTGATTTGTAGGAAGCTGGAGACAGTAATCAGTTCTGCTGGCGTAATCTCTTCTCCTGCATCAACCTGCTGAGGATCCTCAACAAGCTGACTAAGTGGAAACACTCCAGGACCATGGTGAGAGAGACCTGGTCCTGCGTCTCTTTATGATCACATGTCCCTTATTCAGTACCAACTTGCCTAGGGTGTACAGGCTAGAGGACAGTTTAGAATGAAAAAGATTTGTGACGGAACATTTTTGAGATCCACTGTGTCCTTCTCTTCCACCTCCTCTCTCAGATGCTGGTGGTGTTCAAGTCTGCTCCCATCCTGAAGAGGGCGCTGAAGGTCAAACAGGCCATGATGCAGCTGTATGTCCTCAAGCTGCTCAAGATCCAGACCAAGTACCTGGGCCGCCAGTGGAGGAAGAGCAACATGAAGACCATGTCAGCCATCTACCAGAAAGTACGACACAGGCTCAATGACGACTGGGCCTATGGCAACGGTAAGATGCAAATAAACTTTTGAACGCATACCTGAAGTCAACTCTTAATTCACTGGTCTGTAGGAGATGTGAAAGCTATGCAATGGATCAGAATGTGATGATGAATGTGAAATGAAATGCGGTAGGTACACACTATGTGCCTTTGATTATTGATCTCCGTAACGGAAAGTCCAATCAGCCAACTGCTGTAAGATGAAGGCCGGTAACTAAGGACGTGTTGCCATAGCAACCAAACCAGGGACCAGCTAGGGGTGAGAGGCCCTCCGAGAAAAAGAGACGACTGTCTGTCATCACATGTCTCAGGTTCTATTCTCAATGGACCAGATGGACAGAGGGAAAGAGAGGAGAGAGCTCCATTGGTTCTTTGAATCAAATGTTATTGGTCACGTACACCTGGTTAGCAGATGTTAATGCTAGTGTAGCAAAATGCTTGTGCTTTTAGTTCCGACAGTGCAGTAATATCTAACAAGTAATCTAACAATTCCCCAACAACTACCTAATAGACACAAATCTAAAGGGGTGAATGAGAATATGTACATGTAAGTATATTGGATGAGCGATGGCCGAGCGGCACAGGCAAGGTGCAATAGATGGTATAAAATACAGTATTTACAGTCATTAAAACTTGTTTTTCAACCACTCCACGCATTTCTTGTTAAAAAACTATAGTTTGGGCAAGTTGGTTAGGACATCTAGGGCATCTGTATGACACAAGTAATTTTTCCAACAATTGTTTACAGACAGATTATTTCACATATAATTCACTGTATCACAATTCCAGTGGGTCTGAAGTGTACATACACTAAGTTGACTGTGCCTTTAAACAGCTTGGGAAACTCAAAACAATTATGTCATGGCTTTAGAAGCTTCTGATAGGCTAATTGACATAATTTGAGTCAATTGGAGGTGTACCTGTGGATGTATTTCAAGGCCTACCTTCAAACTCAGTGCCTCCTTGCTTGACATTATGGGAAATTCAAAATAAATCAGCCAAGACCTCAGAAAAAAAATGTGTAGACCTCCACAAGTCTGGTTCATCCTTGGGAGCAATTTCCAAACGCCTGAAGGTACCACGTTCATCTGTACAAACAATAGTACGCAAGTATAAACACCATGGGACCACGCAGCTGTCATATCGCTCAGGAAGAAGACGCGTTCTGTCTCCTATTGATGAACGTACTTTGGTGCGAAAAGTGCAAATCAATCCCAGAACAACAGCAAAGGACCTTGTGAAGATGCTGGAGGAAACAGGTACAAAAGTATCTATATCCACAGTTAAACAAGTCCTATATCGACATAACCTGAAAGGCCGCTCAGCAAGGAAGAAGCCACTGCTCCAAAACCACCATAAAAAAGCCAGACTACGGTTTGCAACTGTCCATGGGAACAAAGATCATACTTTTTGGAGAAATGTCCTCTGGTCTGATGAAACAAAAATAGAACTGTTTGGCCATAATGACCATCGTTATGTTTGGAGGAAAAAGGGGGAGGCTTGCAAGCCGAAGGACATCATCCCAACCATGAAACTTCTCGCCCACTGGGAATGTGATGAAAGAAATAAAAGCTGAAATAAATCATTCTCTCTACTATTTTTCTGACATTTTACATTCTTAAAATAAAGTGGTGATCCTAACTGACCTAAGACAGGGAATTTTTACGAGGATTAAATGTCAGGAATTGTGAACAACTGAGTTTAAATGTATTTGGCTAAGGTGTATGTAAACTTCCGACTTGAACTGTAGATGTGATATGAGTAATGTAAGATATGTAAACATTATTAATGTGGCATTGTATAAAGTGTCTAGTGATCCATTTATTAAAGTTGCCAGGGATTGGGTCTCAATGGGGCGGCAGGTAGCCTAGTGGTTAGATCGTTGGACTAGTAACCGAAAGGTTGCAAGATCGAATCCCTGAACTGACAAGGTAAAAATCTGTCGTTCTGTCCCTGAACAGGCAGTTATCCCACTGTTCCTAGGCCGTCATTGAAAATAAGAATTTGTTCTTAACTGACTTGCCTAGTTAAATAAATATAACATATAGGCAGGAGCCTCTTTAAGTTAGTTATTGCTGTTTAGAGATAGAAGCTGTTTTTCAGTCTCTCGGTCCCAGCTTTGATGCACCTGTACTGACCTCGCCTTCTGGATGGTAGTGGTGTGAACAGGCCGTGGCTCGGGTGGTTGATGCCCTTGATAATCTTTTTGGCCTTCCTGTGACATCGGGCGCCGTAGGTGTCATGGAGGGCAGGTCGTTGGCCCCCGGTGATGCATTATGCAGACTGCACCACCCTCTGGAGAGCCTTGCGGTTGAGGACGGTGCAGTTGGCCTTCCACGGTGGCGATACAGACCGACAGGATGTCCCTCTGATGTCATTTAAATCCCAGAATTCACTGTTTTCTCTGTATTGATTGATTGATCATTGAGGTCTATTGTCCTTTAACAACCGTATAACGTATTTTCCCGAACAGAAAATCGACAGAGACAGTGGATAGGGTTATGTGGTGCTGTTCATCGAGTTAATAGACCTGAGAATAAAACTCTGTTGTTCTTTTTGTCCTCCAGATATCGACGCGCGGCCGTGGGACTTCCAGGCGGAGGAGTGCGCCCTGAGGGAGAGCATCGAGAAGTTCAACAGCCGTCGCTACGACAAGAACCAGAACGGCGAGTTCGCCCCGGTGGACAACTGCCTGCAAAGCGTTCTGGGCCAGCGTGTTGAGCTGCCGGAGGACTTCCACTACAGCTATGAAATGTGGCTGGAGAGAGAGGTGTTTTCACAGCCTATCCAATGGGAGGGTCTACTACAACAGGCCTAATGAGCGGGGAGGACACGCATACCAGGGACACAAGCCTACGACTACTGTGATCTTCATGTAAATATGTGGCAGAAATAGAACATCAGTTTGTAGTCACCTGTATCCATGCAGAAATTGTACAGTAATGGTATAGACAGTAATAACGATGTCATGGCAACTTGGCAGGAGCAGGCTCTTACAGTACAAGCTATGTGGAATACTGTCACTATTCTGTCAGTCACAACATCCAATCCAACCACTATGTCCAAACCACCAGTTCATTTTCTTCTCTCACTCAATTTGATTCGCTTCTGTGCTTTGTGGAATAATTCATTTTAAAACCGTGGCATGTCCTTTCTTTAAACGAATTAAGCACTGACACTGTTCTTAGTTTATGTTGTAATGTTTTGCATGTGTATTTATTCATGATCACAGCCATTATGTTTTAGTTCGTAAATCTCATAGGTGCAGATGATATTGTGGCTGATCTGTATATTTCTAGAAAAAAAGGGCATTTTTGGAAAGACTGTCTGGGAGTGGTCTGAGTAGGGAGGGGAAAAGTAGCTGTTATTGGCAGACAGGTTTTGAACTCTTTTATGGGTCTATTAACTCATGTTCCCCGCCTGCGGATGTCGCTAGGCAGACCATAACTCCATCCCAAAGAAACAGGAAGAAACAGCACATACATTGAAAGGGGCATTATCATCATTTTCACAGTATTATTCCAACCTCGTAGTGTGGAAATGTGTATAAACCACAGGATAATCACATTTTTGACTGCACTGAGCTTTAAGGGAGAATTGAACCACATTTCCCCTTCCTAGGTTAATAGTATTTTAGTTTATGTAATCACACAGATATTCCTATAAGTCATTGATCATCAACTAGATCCAGCCGCGGGATGTTTTTTTCTTCTTGAGCGGATGGTCAAGGGGCCGAAACAACATAATTGCAAATCATTTGTATACATAAAATTGACTGCAAAAACCTCAAACACATATAGGGTTTGACAAAGATAATAACTTCCAAACTTGCTTACATTTGTATGCGATCCTGTCTCTATTATGCGTGGGAATACTTGGGAACAGATTTCCACAATTAAAGTCACATGGAGCTGATTTCCTGGTGTTTAAAACTTTATTTTTTATGTCCAACAATGACAAGAAATTAAATCACCCGCGGGCCAAATTCGACCCACGGCCCGGCCGTGGAAAACCTTTTTGAGGCTGATCTGAAGGGTTTGACCAGGGTTTGGAGGCTTGAGGGGGTTCATCGGCCCAACGTGGGAAGGCTGTCTCTGGGTAAGTCGAGGGCAGTGTCCCTGACTCCCTCTGGGAACCCAACGAGTCCTGTGGGCTTCACTCTCTGTCCTCCCAAAGGTGTCATGGCTGCCTTGGTTTAGCCCTCAATCCACCTCCCCACAGCAGCTAACCTTGAATAACAGCTGAAGGGATACACGCGACCTCGTGAGGCTGATCTCCCTCGCTGAATAAACAGTAGTTGTCACACAATGGTGCTGATTTTTTACGAGATCTGTTGTCTAGTCAATTTCTTTCATTGTAAAGCAGAACTACCGTGGGCTGTCAAGGCCATTAAGTATTCTCTGAGTGTTCTGTAACTTTCTCTTAAGGTTATAGAACATTCTCTGATGACACAAGCACATAAGACATCATCCTTTTTCATATTATCTAGTGTAGTCTTTAGTGTTTCTCTCCGGGGAATTTGTGTAGGCGGCCGAGATGTACTTGGTTGTATTATATTTGTATTGAACGATGATGATTGTGTAACTGTGTTGTGCTTCTTTGTGGAATCTAAGTGTGCATGGCTGCAGTTTTATATTTCTGTTTGAATATGTCATGTTTAAAACTGTATTCTGAAATTTTATACAATATTTCGAAATGTGACTTTTGTTGAAATTCCGTTTTTAGAACACAAATTCAAAATGTACTCTCACCCATGATTTGGTATATGTAGGGTGTTTTGGTAAATGTCTATCGAGTCAGCACCATGTCTCAAAAGACATGTCAAGTTTGTCCCACACAGGTGAAGACAAAGTCATTTGACTTTCTGAGTTTTCTTGAATGCAAAAGCTTTCAAAAATAACTGCTTATCTTGAGGATTCTCAGGTTCAGAATGTACAATAATTGTAAAGATCAACAACTATGGCTTCCTCCTCACTACCTATACAGTATGTAAGTACGAGTGGAACTGCTGGAATAGCAATAATATGATCCAATCACAATCTAAGCATTGAAAAGTAGTCTATACTTTGATTGACACATGCAGTAACCTAACACAATGTTGATAATTTCTTTACACTTGTTGCAGTTGCTCCTGACTTTGTTTCAGAAACCCTATAACCTTGTGCCAATGTAATGAGTGCCAGTTTTTGATTATAAATGAATGCCTTACTCAGAGCACCTCTCATTCAAAACAATGCAATCTCTCTTTTTCTACATAAAATCACTGGAAATACTCTACAGTACATGTATGTATGAGTTCTGGCAGTTGGAGGATGTGTTCCTAGATGTGTTTTACAGTGTTTGGATATTGCTATTTGTGTGGTTTTTTTTTGTGTCATAATTATAGGAGTGTAAAAATAATAATATTGATTTTGTTCAGGGGTATGTGAAATGACTGTCCTGTACAGCAGCATTATTCCGTTGAAAGACATCAGAGTTGAAACTTGTAAGATAATTCTGTCCTTCATTATACTGTATTTTCTAAATAAAGAGATGAATGGTTTTAATTAGTATACCCTTTTCTATGTTTAATGTTTAGGAAGTCGACTCTCTTGACTCTTAATCCACTATTCAGGATAGTGTTGTCTGACTTATGTGCATTCCACATAGTTTCCCTGGAGAACCGGTAGTGTGAGAATACATGAGGATTTATTGTCTGAAAGTGTTTATTTTTTTAATCCCGAAGTTAAAGGTAAGCAAAATACCCCCCCCCCCCTTGGTATAGGTCAATTTATTGATTGTGAATAAGGAATGGTGTTTTTGTAATATAATATTCATGATGCCAGGAGATAATCAGCAGATTACCATGGTGATGTAAACAGACATTCTTTGTGGGAGACAAAGGACATGTGAGACAGCAACTAACGCCATGCCCAGCAGCACAGAGACGGAGGACAACCTTGTTAAAGCCGCTGCCTATTCAAACACCAAGAACAAGCCTAGTCTCTACGGCAACGGGATACAAACGCACGGGAAGTCGTCTCTCTGCCAGACGTTTACACTGAAAGGTTGGTAAGCGTAACTATTTCGATTACAATTCTAGGTTATTTCAATATTGGTGTGATTTCATTTGACATTAAAAAAAAAAGTGTTTTCACTTGTTCACAAGGACCTAATATAAAAATGCCACTTGGTAAGTTTTGGGGTGTGCATTCTTTACTTGAAAAGTAACCTATTCGTGTGATGTCCCTGATATTTCCAGGTTTCTTCGGTGACACATTTGCAGAGAATGAACAGATGATCTCACAGATCAAATAGGAGAGGAATGTCCACACAATGGTACAGTAAATTGGATGTAGTTTTTGAAGCATTGATGCAGTTGTTGCATACATTGATCACTGGTCTAGGGTGCAGTGTAGAGCAAGTAGCCTACATTACTAAACATACTGCTTAACATGAACTTTCCCATGTTATCTATAGTGATTATCAAATGGTTTGTCCGCAGCCTACGCAATCAACAAAATCCAGAAAATCAAGGTCAAAAAGGCCTGTCAAAAAGGCCGAGAGGAGGTCACCCAAGAATGGATCAGTCAGTGCCAAAGCCACCAAATCAGAAGTGGACATTCTCAGTCCAGCAGCCATGCAGAACGTTTACTACATTTCCCACAATGCAGTTGACTGTCTGGCGTTCCGAGGCTTTGGATGGCCTAAGTCAACTCAAAAGAAAACAGGAGGAATGAAGGGCAAGAAACCAAAAAACAAAAAGTGACTCTACCACAAACCTTGCCAAGACCAAAGCAAACATTGTCAGTTTAGTACGGCTCTATTCAATCCACATGGTGGAAATCCAGCTTTTCAGCGTGATATAAATGTTAAGGCGCTGTTCCCGATCAGTGGAGGCTGCTGAGGGGAGGACGGCTCATAATACATGGCCAGAATGGACTGGTTTCACGTTTGATACCATTGCATTAACTCCCTTCCAACAATTACTCTTCATTCCAGCCCTAAGCAAACACCACTATTCCAGATTTATCAGACTGCATTCATGCTAAACACTGCTTATGTTGGCTAAATCGGAAATGACCTTTACATTTCTATGGCAGAATCTGTAACGCTTCAGCTTTACAGATTGAATAAATCCCTAATTATAATGTATATTTTAGTTGATCTAGTCTGTTCAAATTCAAAATAGAACTCTGGTTACCTCTGATGGATTGGTTGTTATTTCCAGAGAACAGTGGAAAGAAAACATGGGAATACATTGACCTCTGCTGGCCTACTGGCGCACCATACCCTGATGCTCCCAGGAAAGAGTTCTGTGACGTGTGTAAAGAATGCTTCTCTGGATAATGGATGTTAAGAATAAAACATGGCGAGCTAGAATAACTGCCCTACAAAATAATCTATGTTACTGAATGGTGAGGAAGTATTGAGATCGGTCCCTTGCTAGACAACACTATCTTATGTGATGTAACACCTATTTTCAATTTATGACAGAACCAAATTCAGAAAATGTATTAACATCTGAGTGAGGCCTACAATGTTAAGAGACCAGCATTTAGATTAGAATTGCAAACAACGCCATTTACATGAGCTACTCATTCTCAATACCATAACACCCACAGAAATACAATCCATAGACCAGGCCTCGCAATTCAATTCTATTTATATGATAACATCACTCAAAAGCAGTAACTGCACTCTGTTTAGTTGTCAAAATTGCCAAGCGCATGTGGTAAAAATGCCATGTTCAGACATGAACGCTAAGGCCTGCCCTGCCAAGCTTCTTGCAAGGATAAGGCCAAGGTTTCTGAAGTGTAGATGTTGTCCCACAGCAGTTAGTCATCTTTGCATATACACTCATAAATAGCACCATCATGTCAAGATAATGTTAAGTAGCCAATTACTTTAAGAACACAAAACAACAAAAACACTGGTCCAGTCCAGGCACTGTGAAAACCCTGCTTAGAGAATACATTTTTACCATTTATTCCTCTGCCAGTGTAACCTTAGTACACATACTGCTTTTGATAGAAAATATTAAATGAGATTAACATTTGGTATATATCCTCTGCAGTGTGCATCTTGCTGTTCCAATAGTCCCCCACCTCTTCAAATCTGCCCGGTTCTTTCTTTCCATGTTGTTGAGCTTCTCTTCTTCACTCTGCTGGAGGTTTCTTCTTTGCCTCCACGTCCTTTTTGAAGGCTTCTATCTTTTTGGAAATGTTGGGGACCTTAAAAACGGAAGTGGAGTAATCAGAGAAGTGGGCAAAGAAGGAAAGAGTTCAATGGCATAGGCCTATTGTGGTTTTTTTTGTTTTGGCAAATACACAGGGGAAACATTGACACCGACTGACATATATAGTGGGTTGTTTCCTAGCGGACTTAACTCCACCGTCCAGGAAATTGGAGCAGAGATCTGGCTATTTGGAATATCTCTGACTACATCGATTCGACCCAATGTCAATACTTAAAAAAAAATGTGAATTATGAAATGCCTACCTTGTGGTCCTTCTGTAGCTCAGTTGGTAGAGCATGGCGCTTGTAACGCCAGGGTAGTGGGTTCGATCCCCGGGACCACCCATACGTATAATGTATGCACACATGACTGTAAGTCGCTTTGGATAAAAGCGTCTGCTAAATGGCATATATTATTATTATTATTATATTATATTATTATTATTATATTATATTATTATTATTACCTATGTTTGTCCTGGTTGCATGCTTTTCTTTTTCTGAATACCATACTCTTTCAATCAAAGTTAACCCACTACAACCGACTGTTTGCTCATTGTTGTTGCTCTAACACAGAACCCAAACAGGCTGCTCGCGTGCGCCATCGTGCCTACATTTATTTTGTCCCCCCCAGACCAAACGCGATCACGACACGCAGGATAAAATATAAAAACAAACTCTGTACCAATTACATTAATTTGGGGACAGGTCAAAAAGTATTAAACATTTATGGAAATTTAGCTAGTACTTGCTAGCTAATTTGTCCTATTTAGCTAGCTTGCTGATGCTAGCTAATTTGTCCTGGGATATAAACATCGAGTTATTATTTTACCTGAAATGCACAAGTTCCTCTACTCTGCCAATTAATCCACACATAAAACGGTCAACCGAATCGTTTCCAGTCATCTCTCTTCCTTCCAGGCCTTTTCTTCTCTTGACTTTATATTGCGATTAGGAACTTTATAAATTAGGTGCATTACCACCACTGACCTGTTCATCTTTCAGTCACCCACATGGATATAACCAATGAGGAGATGGCACATGGGTACCTGCTTCTATAAACCAATGAGGAGATGGGAGAGGCAGGACTTGCAGCGCGATCTGCGTTAGAAATAGAACTGATTTATATATTTTATCCCTTGCCAACGCTCGTTGGTGCGCAATAATTGAATAACAGATTTCTAAATTTATTTTGCAACGAGCGGTGTGGTCAGCCTGTAAGATGGCAACTGCGCAAATGCCGCCCATTGAATCTCAACAAGGAAAGACGGTGGTTGTATTTGATTAACATTAATTGGAAAAGTATGGATTTCAGCAAACAATAAAGGCACGCAACTACAGAGGACAAACATTGGTACAGGGTAGATGTTTCATAATATATATTTTTAAGTATTGACCTTGTCGATGTAGTTTGACTCCAAAGCCTTACTCTGCTCGGTTGGTAGTGGAGTTTAGTCCGCGGCGATAGCTGTTCCTCTTAGTACCTCGTAGTTTTGAGCGAGGTACATCCCAACAACGTTTCCCAAGGTAAACCCAGCCTGCAAGATTATAAATAAGTGTTAATCAAGACGGAACACATGTTATTTTTACTAGCTAGGTCAGCAGCACTGATGGTTATATAGCTAGCATACACCAGAATTAGCCCATCAGTAAACAGTAATACATTGTTTTCATTTCGATATCAACTCACCAAAAACTGTAGCATGGTCGTGTCTAACGAAGGAGACTGTTTAATATATTTTAGCGATCCTGTTTCAAACCTCGGTCGATACAGCTAGCGAAGTCATCAACAGTGTATAATGCGCATGTCATGTCGCCTTCAAAAAGCATTTTCATTGGCCACGACTCCTGTCTGTAAGGTTTCTGTCATCTACGCGGGGCGCTGTGTGATCAAACCCGCTACTTCTTCTTCGGCGGGGTTGAGCGGAGGGTGACATACAAAGTTATGGTGCATTACCTCCACCTACTGTACTGGAGTGTGGACCAGAGACTGATAAATTAAATCCTACCTGCCAGCTCCGTTGCTCTTAAAAAATCTAAAATATGATGGACTATATTTTATGAAGTTCTAAATATATGTTTTAAACTAATTTCCTGTATCCCCGACTTTCCTCTGTACTTGAAATACATGCATGCCCTTAGTATCTCTATTCAACTGCTCGGCGCCCTGAAGCCTTCTTCACAACAATTGAACCGCTCTCCTTGAAGTTCTTGATGATCCGATGATAAATGCTTGATTTAGGTGCAATCTTACTGGCAGCAATATCCTTGCCTGTGAAGCCCTTTTTGTGCAAAGCAATGATGGCGGCACATGTTTCCTTGCAGGTAACCATGGTTGACAGAGGAAGAACAATGATTCCAAGCTCCACCCTCCTTTTGAAGCTTCCAGTCTGTTATTTGATCTCCAGTCCTGTCCTCGTCAACACTCACACCGGTTAACGAGATAATCACTGACATGTCAGCTGGTCCTTTTGTGGCAGGGCTGAAATGCAGTAGGAATGATTTTGGGGGATTCACTTCATTTGCATGGCAAAGAGGAACTTTGCAAATAATTGCAATTAATCTGATCCCTCTTCATAACATTCTGGAGTATATGCAAATTGCCATCATACAAACTGAGGCAGCAGACTTTGTGAAAATTCATATTTGTGTCATTCTCAAAACTTTTGGCCACGACTGTAATATCCTTCGCCTGGGTGACAACAGTTGGGGTCTAACAACACCCGTGCCAATATATCCTCCAAACACCGGCTTCTCGGGCATTATCACTTAAATAATTGACAGTTGTGAGGAATATGTTAATTTGTTAGTTAATGTAGAGACAAATGATTATGCATATTTTTTTGTCAAAGCTAAGTTATTTAGCAAGCTAGCTGACTGGCTAACATAAGTCATCTAGCAGGTTAGCTTTATGGGCGTTGTGACATGAGTATGACATTGTAAATCTGGTTGTTTAAAAATCTCTTAAGGATCAGACACTTTTTTTCAATTTTCATCTAAAATGACGTACCCTATCTAACTGCCTGTAGATCAGGACCAGAAGCAAGGATATGCATATTCTTGATACCATTTGAAAGGAAACACTTTAAAGTTTGTTGAAATGTGAAATTCATGTAGGAGAATATAACACATTCGATCTGGTAAAAGATAATACAATGAAAAAAACATGTTTTTTGTATTTTTTTGTACCATCATCTTTGAAATGCAAGAGAACGGCCATAATGTATTATGCGAGCCCAGGCGCAATTTCGATTTTGGCCAGCAGTGTATGTGCAAAGTTTTAGACTGATCCAATGAACCATTGCATATCTGTTCAGTGTTGTATCGACTGCCCAAATGTGCCTAATTGGTTTATTAATTTAAGTTCATAATTGTGCACTCTCCTCAAACAGTAGCATGGTAGTATTTCACTGTAATAGCTACTGTAAATTGGACAGTGTAATTAGATGAACAAGAATTTAAGCTTCCTGCCCATATCAGATATGTCTATGTCCTGGGATTTCTTTTTTGTTTCTTACAACCTCAGGCTAATCTGATTAGCATATGTTAGCTCAACCGTCAGATCGGCTATGTAGCCGATCTGTGAATGGACCTTAAAACGTTTGGTATAAATATTAGTTCAGAGCCTAGCTGTGAACCTCAGCTCTCATAGCCGATTGTATCAACCTCAAAACAGTCTGAATGACATTAATGAAACTTATAATATATATAATAATATATACCATTTAGCAGACGCTTTTATCCAAAGCGACTTACAGTCATGTGTGCACACATTCTACGTATGGGTGGTCCCGGGGATCAAACCCACTACCCTGGCGTTACAAGCGCCATGCTCTACCAACTGAGCTACAGAAGGACCACATGGATTGAGTAGAATATAATAATTTTGTGCCAAGGATGCAAGTCGTATATACATGTAGTTATTACCATACAATGAGATCCCCACAATGTAGCGAGTACATTGAATATATTCACTGATCATGTACTCTACCTTGGCAAATAAAGGTGTGTGGTGGATATTTTAAATTACCAATAAGGAGGAGAGACCAGGTCTATCAGGATATGAACTTTATTAAAAATGTATTGATAAAGGGGGCTGGTCACAATACACACACAGACGTAGACAGGGTGAAAGCCTAATGATTCTGAGTTGGGACTTGCCTTATATAGCCCAACCTTGTTACATTTACATTAATCCACTACAACTGTCTCAATGTGTCAAACCAACCCATTGTCTCCTGTGTTCTCGCACTACTTTGTCCTTAGAGTAGAGGATAAGAAGAGACTTGTTCGGAACAGAGAGACCTCATTCCGAACATGCACGTTTCAGACTTACAGGGGGTGAGGTCAAGAGCACGAGATGTGCACCGCCGTGGTTGATTTAGATACAGAGTTTGGTGACAAAAGGCATTTTACACAACCAGAGTAACAGGATTGTACGTACCTAATAATTTAAAGTAACGCTAATACTTATCCTCCGCCCTCAGCTTTTCATCCTTTGTTTGTACATTTCCACTTTTCTCAAGTTCAGATAAACGTGCATGAAACAATGTGTGGACTGCAGACGCTAGCTAGATAGTTTGTGGCTCCAGAGACATCCAGACAGGCTCTTCAGGCCCGTCAGCAGTTGTCAAAGTCTTACACCCTGCCCGTTTCTACAATTTCTCTTCTTAAAATTGGACTTTAAACCTAACCTTAACCACACTGCTAACAGTATGCCTAACCTAGATAGCTAGGTTACTAAATGTGAACCTACAAGCTATGTGTTTGAGGCTTGTGTTGCAGATCTGAAGCAAAATATGGAGTCTGTGGTTCTGCGTCTGTTGCGTTTAATCTATTGTGTTTTTATGCTAGTCACACCTGCATACAAAACTGTATGCACAGGATGCTGATTTCAACAGTCAGCTTTGTACCATGAGTCTCTGACTGCTGAAATCCCAATGACTTGCCCTTTTTATCACAATCATTGATTGCAAGGTCAAAAATCACTCCAATATTGTATTTAAAACCTTGCCTATTTGTTACCTTGTATAAGGAAGATGATTTGCCTCTAGGCAACCTACAAATACTGATCAACACCAACAAAAAGCTGTATACTTGACCTTGTTATATCATATGTTCTTCAACTCAATCGACATTAGCATGAATTGCCTCCTGCATCACATCCGGAATGATTTAAACAAACGTTTCCCTTGTCATTGTGACAAGCAAACCCTCTTTCGCACGTACACACGCTGATTCATTCAGCCACTCCTTCACTGCCCATTTTCTGTCCCCATTCACTGCTTTAGATGTAGGGTTGCAGGCGTAACCAAACAAACAGGCGCTCTCCCTCTACATAAACCCTCCTCGCATCTGTGTTTCAGCTCTTTGTGTGCTGCACTGAGAATACTGATTCCTTATTCCTTCCACTCTGAATACAGGGATCCTCTCCTCTCACAACCCAGGATCCTAGGATTGATACTACAGCAGATCTTTAAAGATGACACCCACACCAACTGTAACTCTCAACACCGGGGCCAGCATGCCTATCGTAGGCTTGGGGACATGGAGGGTAAGATAAAGTGTGATTATGTTTCTTCTAGTCCTCTTGCATGGATGGCATTGATCATTGTTGAACTAAACTCATGGAATCAACAGTAGGCAGTTAACTGTTTATTTCCTTTGGCAGCTACTGGTATGTTTATGTTCAAATAAATGACAGTCTTCTCATTTGCCATATATCCTGGGAGTTTTAATGAACTATGATGATGGCCAAGATTAGCAGCATATTTTTTGCACTAATGTTTTAATGTCACACTTGGAATTGTGGTTTAGCCTACACTTGAATTTACCCACATAGGTAAAATTATAGCCTAACTCTGTGATATTGATGATGATGATTATATTATACAGTGTAATCATACATCTATCATGATTAGTATTTCTACAGTATTCTGTAACCTTTCACGACAGAGGCTCAAATCAAGTGTGAGGTAACCACAATAGAACACAATATCCAGGCCCTACTCTGTAATTCCTCTGAATCCCTGTGCAGGCAGATGCGGGCAAGGTGGCAGAGGCAGTGAAAGCGGCCATCTCTGCAGGCTACAGACAGATAGACGGAGCCTACTGTTACCAGAATGAGGATGAGGTGGGGGATGGCATTCACACCATGATTGGCCAGGGGGTGGTGAAGAGAGAGGAGCTTTTCGTCGTCAGTAAGGTGAGGACGATTATCGACTTGGGTCACTGTGTCAAAAAGTGGAAAACGTGTCATGAATCACAAGACTCATTAGTCATGTTTGTAGATTTGGTCATATGATTTCCCACTAGACGCCAGGCAGACAAAGAGCTCCATTACGGGCTGAAGGGATGTCATGTGCATGCGCATGCTCTGTATAGTCACCAATGTCATGCTAGTACTATCATTTCCTCTGGGCGTACTCTTACTCAACTGCCACACGTCACCGTGACACTTCAATTTGTCCACAGGATAATGTTGTATTTCAACATGCACTTGCAGCAGTCTAATATAACTGTTTCTCCCAAATAGCTGTGGTGTACCCTCCATCAGAAGTCTATGGTGAAGGGAGCCTGTCAGAAGACTCTGAGTGACCTCAGACTAGACTACCTGGACCTCTACCTAATACACTCCCCGATGTGCTTTCAGGTACTGTGTGTGTCTCTGTCAATAAAGGACCATTGTCCCTGTGACTGATCTGTTTGTCAATGCAGCCTGGAGAGAATCTATTTCCTTTTGGTGAAGACGGACAAGTAATCGCAGGTGACAGCAACTTCCTGGACACTTGGGAGGTAAGGAAGACAAAAATTGTATACTGTATTTCAAAACAAAACATCCCCCGGACACCAGCGAACAACATTATACTGTAAGATATTTGACAGGTTACTGAGCTAGATCTTGACCTATTGTATAGGCTATGGAGGACCTGGTGGATGCTGGACTGGTCAAGGCTATCGGTGTCTCCAACTTTAACAAAGAGCAGATTGAATCCATCCTGAACAAGCCAGGCCTCAAGTATAAACCTGCCAACAACCAGGTACTGTAGCCTGTGGTGATCAAGACAGACAAAACAAGTCCGTACAGTTTGTATCAAGGCATTATGGCCCCATCTCTCTTTATTACCAACGGCTCATCTTTGTATTTGTCCCTTCAGATTGAATGCCACCCCTATCTGACTCAGGAGAAGCTGATCAACTACTGTCACTCTAAAGGCATCTCAGTGACAGCCTACAGCCCCCTGGGCTCCCCAGACAGACCATGGTGAGACAGATCACACTTTTCTAAGATATTCCTGATGTGTATACAGTCACTTTGGGTCAAATAGAAGGTTCTAGAATTAAAATACACCCAACCTGTACACTGAAATGATCCAAAACATGTATTGTGTTGAATTTGTTATAGACAACGTTTCCATGAGTGCGTTCAGTGTCGGACCCTACTCTTTCCCTAGATTTTTTTTCAGGCCACACCCACCACAAACAATGACGTGTGTTTGACTTCACGTCAACATAAAATAAATTACATTTTCAACAGGGCGAAACCTGGTGAGCCGTCCCTGCTGGAGGACCCAAAGATAAAGGCCATCGCTGTTAAGCACAATAAGACCACAGCACAGGTATGAGAGAGTCAACACTTTCCCTTAATTCTGCCTTTAGTGACATACTGTAGCAAGATTTGATCCTGTATTTTAAGCCTTATCCAGAAATATTGAATTACACCGAAAATGAAAGAAATCGTCTGAGAATGGTGCTGGACCATCTGACGTAATAGGAAAAGAGGACACTTTTGATGAAAAGGTTCAAATTCAGGCATGTCACATGACTGCACCAAACACATGGTCCTAGATATAGGGAATACAAAGAACAGAACAAACAGTGTTCTCAAACATGCTTACTCCTGTGAAGTTCTGAGTTTTCAACAAGAGTCCATTCAAGTTGAGGTTAACATGGCTTATATACCACTCTTCAAAGAACAGTACAATTATATATGCTGATAGATTTATAAACATTGATTAGCCTATGTATGAAATTGGATATTGGTCCCTTATGTAGATTTGAAAGAAAATGGCTAGGGGTTAGAATGGAGACAATCAATTGTCAAGGTTTTGGCTGCTATTTTCCAAGACATGTATCTTCTAACGTAAGAATCATTGTTTTGAAACCACGTCGTCGGGGTGTGGGTCCAACACTCGCATGGTAACATTAAATTCTTTGGCTGGGTAAAAGGAGTCTTGGTCTAGGGTCAGTCAAATGACCAATCCCTGTTGTTGTCCTCTCCACAGGTCCTTATCCGCTTTCATATCCAGAGGAATGTGATCGTCATTCCCAAGTCGGCTACGCCCTCCCGGATCAAGGAAAATTTCCAGGTATTTTTTGACAATTACAATTGTGACTGGAAGCGATTCAATAAATAAAATGTTTCACTTCATTGAACTTTGACAGTGTCTTTTCCATTCAAACATAATTGCCTAGGTAGAGATGTGGAAGCCACTAAGTGCATTCTAAGGGCGTGCTTACACAGAATCCTGAAGGAGTTGGTTGCTCAGAGGTTAAATCCCTGCCTCCCAACCTAGAGGTTCTAGGTTTAAATTTCCTCTCTTCTCTGTTTCAATGTCAAATATACAAAGGGCAGTGTTCTAAGTGTGGAAGAGCTGTTGGCTCTGGTAAGAATCTTACCTCGATGTACAGAGTTGTAGGTTCGATCCCAGGCTCAGCTCCTGAATGTAGTTGCGTTCACTCTGGGATAGTTGGAAGGCTGTCACAACTCATGGTGGTAAATACCTGGTGTCCCCTCCTGGAAAAAGTGGGCACTTTGTTTAAATATAGGCACGTCTTCATTTAAAACTAAGTGCCCACCTTTTCCAGGAGTGGTTTAGCCCGTCCGCTTGTCACGCTCTTCCAGCCAATGCCAGTGCCCTCCGGGCATCAAATGTGTGGCAGCCACTCCCTGAAGTGGCCATGACTCACTGACCAGCAGAGTCCTCAGTAGCCAAACATGCTCAAGAGCCAGCACAAGAGTTCAAACTTACAACCTTGTGCTTTGGGGGGGGAGAAAGATCCTTAAACCAGAGCCACAGACCCCTTCACACTTGTTACCCTTCTCTTTGTATACAGTGTACAAAACATTAGGAACACCTCCCTAATTTGAGTTGCACCCCCCCTTAGAACAGCCTCAATTCGGCGGGGCATGGACTCTACAAGGTGTTCGAAAGCGTTCCACAAGGATGCTGGCCCATGTTGACTACTTAAATATGGGCAAGACAAAGTGACATCAATAAGGGATGACCTGGTCAGTCTGTCATGGAAAGAGCAGGTGTTCCTAATGTTTTGTACACTCAGTGTATATGATATTGAAAGTCGTACACAAACAGGCAAGAGTAGTTTTGAACCTACATGCAAGGCAAGGATTTAACCTGGGAGCCACTGACACCGTTACCTTTTCTTTTTGTATATTTCACATTGAGAGTTGCATGCAAAAAGAGAAATTGTGGGATTTGAACCCACAATCTCTTGGTTTCAAGGCAGGGATATAACCCCAGAGCCACTGTTTCCTTCACACTCCTAAATTATTATTTTGTCACCTTCGAAAACAGGTGTTGGACTTCAAGTTAAGTCCCGCAGACATGAAAGTCATCCTTGGTTTCAACAGGAACTGGAGAGGATTCGCTATGGAATGGTGAGTCCACGGAGTTCCAGAGTGTCTAGATGCTGACTTCAACTCAATCTCTTTTACCTGTTCTTCCCTGACGTACCCTCCTCCTCCTCACTGCAGGGGCAACAAGCACAAAGACTTCCCTCTGCATGCAGAGTACTGAAACCTCAGCGTGGAACTGGAGCTAAAGACAGAGAACGGACACTGACACCCACATTCCTATACTGTAACGCCCGTCTTCCTGTCTGTGAAAAACACTGGGGACATACAGTAGTTGTATATAGATTCAACCACTACATTAACATTGTTCATGAGACCGAACAGTTCAGGAGGCGAACAGAACGTGTCAGTGTAATGTAATAAGTGGCAAATAGTGCCTTTACTTGTTCAAAGTTTAAACATGTTGCATAGTTGTAAGTTAACTTGCATGTTGGAAAGTGCCTTTGAAAGCATGATACACATGCTGTTCGTCTTGTTCAAATATGAAATTATATTAAAATCAGTCCTTAGACAGCTCTTTAGAGATATATCTCAAACAATATGTTAACATTGACAACATACACAGTCAAATGTGACTCATTCCAGAATGCCTCAATGTTCTGCCCTTAGATATTATGCATTTCTACATATTTGAAACAAGATTCTAATCCTGAAATATAAACTGCCGACTACCTTGATCTATGAATATTTCCTCATCTGCAGATATAATAAAGAACACAGTACTATGTCAATGAGTAGAAGTGCTTTATCATCCTGTAAGGCAAAGAGTGTGGATGACTCATTCTAGGCTCCTATGACTAGGCATTGGAGGGAAGGAGTGTTCAACAACACATCTTCATGAACATAGGTCATAGGTCAATGTACTATGAGGATCAGCTATTTCGATACTATTTATATTCTACATTTTTTAATCTCTGAAACAAAAAGGAAACGGAGGAAACAGCTCACAGTTGATATGTAATACTGTACATCACACACACCAATGTCCATGTGATATTTCTGTAACTTACTTCAGTAAGACCAGGTATGACATACCCAGCTCCTATGGTTGAACTATGAATTCCTATGGTTAACATCAATTATTTAAAGTCATACGATTATATGTGGATGCTAATTGATGAAAAAGCTTGCGAGTGACCAAAGAGAAACAAACAAACTGGGTCATGTGAGAAGCCAGAAACACCATATTGTGCGCGTTAGGAAGCCTGGCACCTTGGATTTGCTACAGTATCAAACCAGGAACCAAAAGCTTTTTTTATACTTCACTAATATCGATCCTATGTCAAATGATGTTTCCATGATTGTTGAAAAATAATGACCATTGTGCTATGAAAGAAGGCAATTATATAGGTCAGGGTGTATATCTCGTGAGAAATACAATACTGCAACACACAGATACTAAATCACAGTATGTATGGGTATTTCTGCACATTGTCTTAAAGGGAGAAATAAGAATGAATCTAAACGAGAACAGAAAGAGGGCAGACATCTCAAGCGAGTCACAGCACCAGAGATGGAACTTTGCAAATCCACCGTTTCCTTAAAATTCAGCATTGAAGGGCAGCATCCTTGTGCTTCATGCTCCTGGGTGACAAAAGAAAAACAAAAAACACCATTCAGAGAGACAGTACAGTTGTACACATGTTCAGGAATCAATTGAACACTAAGTATATTTTAATTCAAAGGAAAGTAACAGCATAATACACATAGCTGTCATCACATTAAAATGATGATTTGACTTCATAATACTTATTTAAACAGTTTGAGCCTCTGCAGAGAGAGTGTATACTGTAAACTACAGCCCATTGGTCAAAATAAACCACATGGGGCCTCACCCTGTCATTGGGCAGACTCTCCAGTTCCTGTTGAAGCCCAGAATGGTCTTCATTTCCTCGTCGCTCAACACAGTCAAACACCTGCATGGTTCAAAAAGACAATTACCCCACAGCCACACCTCATCGAAATGAAACAACCTAAATCAGATGACAACACCCTCTTCAAATAATGGATAATTTATCCCTTCTTTCTTTTCTCTCCAAAACTCTTGGGAGATAAATGACCTTCTTGAAATTCTCCTGGATATGTGTCTCCTCTGGGGGCGCTGATAGACTTGGATCTATCGAATCCATCAGATCCTCCTCTCCACCCTCTCCGTGTTCCGTTGGATATGGAAGGCGGATCAGGACCTGAAGTGAGGATGACGGAGAGAGACGAAACAATTAATCTTCTCCTTTCCCCCTTCTGATGACCAGGACATGTAAATGGGATCCCAGGTTAAAGAAAATATCAGTACGGTTCGGGTTGGCTGCTTTCGAACCTCGCACCTCCTCACACAGGAAGCGGCGCAGGTGAAAAGGGAGTACAGTACCTGGGCAGAGGTCTTCTTGTGCTTCTCAGCGATGGCCTTGATGTTGGGATCCTCCAG
This sequence comes from Oncorhynchus gorbuscha, assembly GCF_021184085.1. Classification (NCBI taxonomy): domain Eukaryota; kingdom Metazoa; phylum Chordata; class Actinopteri; order Salmoniformes; family Salmonidae; genus Oncorhynchus; species Oncorhynchus gorbuscha. Next base: position 23,716,018 of record NC_060186.1, read on the forward strand.
TAGGGAAGGGTCCTCTGCTTTGGCCCTGATATTGACACAGTGTTACAATCTTTTCACAGGGACAACTGTAAATGGCTGTGTATGTTCAGAATTCATGTACAAGGTGAATGTACATGGACTTTACCAAACATTAGGAACACATTCCTAATATCGAGTTGAAATATTGGATTTAACAAGTGACATCAATAAGGGATCATAGCTTTCACCTGATCAGTCTGTCATTGAAAGGGCAGGTGTTCTTAATGTTTTGTATGCTGAGTGTATATCTCTCAGGTATTATTCGTTGAAGTATACACCCTCACCATGGTCTGTTTGGGGAACCCAGGGGGCTGTAGGCTGTCACAGAGATGCCCTTAGAGTGACAGTAGCTGATCAACTTCTCCTGGTTCAGATAGGGGTGGCATTCAATCTGGCAGTAGAAAGAATGTGAGGTTATTCAACTTCACCTACAGTTCTTATTACAACACACGGGATGTACTGTATTATAAGTGAATTAGTGGTGGTATTTTATCTTGAGAAATAATTACATTATATGGTGAATTACAAATTAAAAAACATCTATTTTAATTAAGACCCTTTGTGTATTACGTTCAAATAAGCCCAATAAAGTTTTGCTGTTTATTCGGGAAGCCTGGGAAGTTGTTCAGTGTGGTGACAATAGAAAGCACAAGAGGGTCTGTCCACTTTACTTTACTTTGCTTAATTTCGCTCATCGCACTCTGGCAACTCCTTGAGGCGGGCCAAGTGACTGCAAGCTGACTCTGGTCGTCAGTTTAATAACAGTATTTCCTCTGACACATTGGTGCGGCTGGCTTCTGGTTTAAGTGGGCGTTAAGGTGTTAAGAAGCGCGGTTTGGTGGGTTATGTTTCAGAGGATGCATGACTTGATCTTCGCCTCCTGAACTCGTTGGGGAGTTACAGTGATGAGACATGATTGAAATTAGGGAGAAAAAGGGGGAAAGTACAAAAATAACAACAAATAATGTAAATAAAAACACTACCATAGAGGCACAGAGTAAAACAAAAAGAACTGGAGAAGCTTACTCAAGAACGATCAAGTGTAATATAAACTGAGTATACTAAATGTTATGAACTCCTTCCTAATATTGAGTTGCACCTCAGAACAGCCTCAATTCGTCGGGAATTGACTCTATGTGTCGAAAGCGTTCCACAGGGATGCTGGCCCATGTTGACTCGAATGTTTCCCACAGCTGTGTCAAGTTGCCTGAATGTCCTTTGAATGGTGGACGGGAAACTGTTGAGCGTGAAAAACCCAGCAGCATTGTAGTCCTTGACACAAGCCGGTGTGCCTGGCACCTACTACCATACCCTGTTCAAAAGGCACTTTTGTCTTGCCCATTCACCCTCTGAATGGCAGACATACACAATCCATGTCAAGGCTTAAAAATCCTTCTTTAACCTGTCTCCTCCCCTTCATCTGCACTGATTGAAGTGGATTCAACAAGTGACATCAAGAAGGGATGATAGCTTTCACCTGGTCAGAGCAGGTATTCTTAATGTTTTGAAAACTCAGTGTATTACAAAAATAAAGAAAACTGGATGGAAAAATGCAGCAAATTAATTTAGAATTTTCAACATTTAAACATCAGCTGGCACACACCCAGAAAAAAGTAGTTTGTTGGAAGTGCTGACTAGCGGTGAATAAACTATTAACTATCGAAATAAAGAGTCGCAGACTCCATATATAAACTCCCAGTAATTTATTGGGTATTTACCAATGTTTTGGCATCACGGTGCCTTCTTCAGGGCAATGTCATGAGTACTTGACCCAGGTTATGACAAACAGTGCAATTAGTGCAACTAATGACAATAGTGAGGGGTGTGTCATAATGATGACATTTATTAGAATGAATTAGTGAAACTGTTAAAAAAAACAATAGTTTATGGCATATTAAATATATTAGGCTATTGTTATCATATAGAAACATAGGTGTATGCTAATAAGCTGTAGAGAGAATATATCAATTTACGATACTTGTTCATAAAATAAATAATTGTTTATAAGAAAGGCCTGAGATCAAAGTCAATAGTCAGACCACTAGGGGTCAATATTTGCAGAGTAGGATATCCAGTAAGCCTCCCTTTTGTAGTAGTAGGATCTCAATGTTACCTCCTCTCATTGGTAGAGCAACATTCTCAATGCCTGTGTATTCGAGGGAGGAGATTGGATGGTTAGCTTCAACAAAGTGAGCTGCTACAGGATAGTCAACGCTCTTACACCTGATTGAGCTCTGGTGTTCAGCTATGTGTTGTTCTAATTGTCTTTTCCTTTGTCCTACGTAGGCTTTTCCACACGAACAGGTGATGAGATAGATTACTCCCCTGGTCTTGTATGAGATGATACCACTAACAGGGATTTTTCGACCCATATGTGGGTGTCTGAAGAAGGATGTTTTTATAGTGCTATTACACTGTGCGTATGAGCGACATTTGTAGTTCCCATTTGGAATGGGTGTCAAGAGTGTCTGAGTGGGCTCAGGGGTAATGTCAGATCTCACCAAGTAACCTCCAATATTACGACCACGCTTATAAACCACGAGTGTGGGTTTCTTGAAGAGGTGTGCGATTTTTGTTGTTGTCTGATTGCAGAATATGCCAGTGCTTTTTCAGGATTGCTTTAATTTTCTCTGAACCCTTGGTGTACTTAGTGCAAAAGACAGTTGCGTTGTTTTTCTTCCTTGGTTGAGTTTTTAGTAATTCCTCTCTTGGATGAGATATTTTCATCATTGCAGTGTCAAGAGTTTTGTCCTTGTAGCCTCTCATTTTGAATTTGTCATTGTTTTATCATTGCTGTCAAAATCCGTCTGGTTGTCACAGATTTGTTTAAACCTGCATAACTGGCTATATGGTAGACCATTCTTGAGGGGAAGAGGATGCATACTATCCGCACATAGCAGGGTATTGCGGTCTGTGGACTTTGTGTAGATATCTGTGTGTAATGCATCATTCTGAGCATTTTACTAATGCACTTAGCTGTAAGGACATTTCATTTATCATGCTATACTGTTTAAATGTCAGCCCCCAGTGCTGGCTATATAGGGTTATAGCCAGCACTGGTGACCACCAAAAAACACTGCCCCACTTTCTTTACTGATTTCTCTGAACTATTGTCTATTGTCCTTGAGGACTATGATAAAATCATTGTGTTGGGCGATTTTTAATATTCATGTTGACAAAGAGACTTACTCCAAGGCCATTGAATTGATTAATATTTTCGCTCGTTTCTGCCCCTGAACAAGTCAGTTAACCCACTGTTCCTATGCCGTCATTGTAAGTAAGAATTTGTTCTTGCCTAGTTAAATAACAAAAAAAACTAGTCTCCATCTCTGTTATCTTAAACTCAGAAAGACCTCTACTATACCGCTGTCGTTTCGTCTAACGTTATGTTACCAGGTGAAGAATAAAACAATTATAGTCAAAATAATCATAACTTCTGTTCACAGGGAGGCTTTACTTACTATTTTAACAACACTGGGTTTATAAGCGCTGATATCGACTCTGCCGCTGGAGCATGCTTTTGTGGCACTGTCGATGGCGCGCTGGACTTCGGGCTAGAAGGTCGAGAGTTCGACACCTGCTCCCCTGCTGTTGTGTTACAATGTTTCGCTGGTTGTACTTTCCCATATGATGTCTTGTGACCCTGCTCTACCAAATAGTTTACTAATGTGGTGATGTTTGGCATATGAGTTTCTTCGTCTTTTTTTACACCAATAACAAATTCACTACATCAACACAGAACCCTCGCCCTTTAGCGATTGTTTAAATGCGGCGTGGTGCAAAGTTTGACTATTTGTAAACATCATTCGTGCTCTCACCCATATATACTGTCAATTTGAATATGTTACCTAATATCAACTCTCCTTGATTCTCACAATGATTATTCAACCCCAAAATAGGCCAAGGAGCAGGGTTAAGCACCCAAGCTAACTGGCTAAAGTTGGCTGGCTTGCTAGCTACTTCCAGATATAAACAGGAGAACACATCATCACTCAGACCATTCTACTCACCAAGCAAAGCTGGTTAGGCTTTTTTCATGTTATTCAAAACGTTGGTGATTAACTGTGCTGCTGGCAATAATTTAAATTCTTATTTTCCCTAACGCTTACTGACACCCTTGATCGTTCGTAAACTCATCAGTTATTCTGCGCTCTGGTACAATAAGTCAGAATGAATTTACCAAGCACCCCATTTAACAATGTCCATTGAGAACGGATAATGACAAAAACATTTTTTTTGAAAGGTCTCATCTTTAAAAATATATATATATTTTTGAAAAGGCCTATCTTTAAAAAAAAATGTTTAAAAAAATACATCAAAATACAGAACAATGTACATTCTTACATCAAAACAGAACGCAGGTATTAATGAGAAAATATTGGAACAAACAAATAGTATATCAAAAATAAATTAATAAAAATCTAGTGCCATTGTAATCACTCTGAAAACATCTTATTATAATTATGTAGTAAAATGTTATTCTTGTTATTGTTCACGAGGGTGTAATATTCATATGTGTAAACATACTGAATTCTAATTGGATGCATTTTACCGCCGTATCATACTGTGCTATTATTGGTTAAGACCACCCAGATGGTTAGGTCATGGAGATAAGTGAACATGCAAGTTGTAGCTAGCTACCAAGGCTGAAGGTATCTCTAGACTAACATATGGTGCTCTATCTTTATATCTTGACCGTAAAATAAGCAAGGAGATAGACCAGATGCTTTTCAACTTTCTTTGGAGAAACCGTCCCCTTTACATTAGGAAAACTGTTGTAATGAACACTTATGAGAATGGTGGACTGAATTTTCTGGATTTTACTACTTTAAATAATACTTTCAAGATCAATTGGATAAAACAATTCCTAAGAAGACCCACTTCTATCTGGAATTTTATTCCTCGTCATGTCTTCTTAACTTTTGGTGGCCTTAACTTCATGTTGTTTTGCAATTATAATATTGACAAAGTTCCAGTGAAACTGTCATGCTGGTGATAGAGGACCCAAAAGCGACTTAACAGAAACAGAGTTTATTCAAGTCCAAACAGGGAATAACAGAAATCCTCTAGTCTGTAGAGGGGAATAACAAGAGAAGCACAGACTGCAGGTTCTCGCAGGCCGTAGTTGACAGAGACACCTGCTCATACGCAGCATCTGATGAAGGCAAAAACACGACAGGACAGGGCGAAACACAATCACAGCACGGTGAATACTAAACAAGGAACCGACGGGACAGGAACGGAACACAAAGGAATAAATAGGGACTCTAATCAGGGGAAAGGATTGGAACAGGTGTGGGAAGACTAAATGATGATTAGGGGAATAGGAACAGCTGGGAGCAGGAAATGCAACGATAGAGAGAAGAGAGAGCGAGAGAGTGAGAGGGGGAGGGGGAGATCATCACTTTAGGGATAGAAAGAGGGAAAGAACCCAATAAGACCAGCAGAGGGAAACGAACAGAATGGGGAGCACAGGGACAAGACATGATAATAAATGACAAACATGACAGTACCCCCCACTCACCGAGCGCCTCCTTCGCACTGAGGACCCTGGCGGCAACGGAGGAAATCATCAGAGTGAAAGGTCCAGCACGTCCCGAGACGGAACCCAACTCCTCTCCTCAGGACCGTAACCCTCCCAATCCACTAAGTATTGGTGACCCCGTCCCCGAGAACGCATGTCCATGATCTTATGTACCTTGTAAATAGGTGCGCTCTCGACAAGGACGGGGGAGGGGGAGGGAAGACGAACGGGGGTGCGAAGAAAGGGCTTAACACAGGAGACATGGAAGACAGGATGGACGTCATGTCGCGGAAGCCTTATTGACGACCTGGGAGACACGGAACGGACCAATGAACCGCGGAGTCAACTTACGAGAAGCTGTCGTAAGAGGAAGGTTGCGAAAAGCCACACTCTTGGCCGCAACAATACCTTGGACTCTTAATCCTGCGTTTATTGGCGGCTCTCACAGTCTTCCCCGCAGACAAAGGCAGACCGGTAGTGAAGCCTAAGGCGATGTGAGACCATGGTCGAGAAGGAATGGGGAGCGGTCTGAGACGACCGGCAGGAGGAGAGTTACCCGACTTAGTCTGCGCGCAGTCCGAACAAGCAGCCACGAAACGGCGCGTGTCACGCTCCTGAGTCGGCCACCAAAAGCGCTGGCGAATAGACGCAAGAGTGCCTCGAACACCGGGATGACCAGCTAACTTGGCAGAGTGAGCCCACTGAAGAACAGCCAGACGAGTGGAAACAGGAACGAAAAGGAGGTTACTAGGACAAAGAAAACGCAGTGCGTGAGTGCATCAGTAACCTGTCCTTCAATTCCCCAGACTGTTAACCCGACAACACGCCCATAAGGAAGAATCCCTCGGGATCAGTAGAAGCCACAGAAGAACTAAACAGACGGGATAAGGCATCAGGCTTGGTGTTCTTGCTACCCGGATAAGAAATCACAAACTCGAAACGAGCGAAAAACAACGCCCAACGAGCTTGACGGGCATTAAGTCGTTTGGCAGAACGGATGTACTCAAGGTTCTTATGGTCTGTCCAAACGACAAAAGGAACGGTCGCCCCCTCCAACCACTGTCGCCATTTAGGGCTAAGCGGATGGCAGAGTTCAAACCCACATCATAGTTGCGCTCAGATGGCGACAGGCGATGAGAAAAATAAGCGCAAGGATGAACCTGTATTCCAGACTGGAAGCGCTGGGATAGAATGGCTCCCACGCCTACCTAAGCGTCAACCTCGACAATGAATTGTCTAGTGACGTCAGGAGTAACGAGGATAGGAGCGGACGTAAAACGTTCTTTTAGAAGATCAAAAGCTCCCTGGGCGGAACCGGACCACTTAAAACACGTCTTGAAGAAGTAAGAGCTGTGAGAGGAGCAGCAACTTGACCCCTAAATTACGAATGAAACGCCGATAGAAATTAGTAAACCTAAAAAGCGCTGCAACTCGACACGTGACCTTGGAACGGGCCAATCACTGACAGCTTGGACCTTAGCGGAATCCATCTGAATGCCTTCAGCGGAAATAACGGAACCGAAAAAGTAACGGAGGAGACATGAAAAGAGCACTTCTCAGCCTTTACGTAGAGACAATTCTCTAAAAGGCGCTGTAGAACACGTCGAACGTGCTGAACATGAATCTCGAGTGACGGAGAAAAAATCAGGATATCGTCAAGATAGACAAAAACAAAGATGTTCAGCATGTCTCTCAGAACATCATTAACTAATGCCTGAAAAACAGCTGGCGCATTGGCGAGACCGAACGGCAGAACCCGGTACTCAAAATGCCCTAACGGAGTGTTAAACGCCGTTTTCCACTCGTCCCCCTCTCTGATGCGCACGAGATGGTAAGCGTTACAAGGTCCAACTTAGTAAAGCACCTGGCTCCCTGCAGAATCTCGAAGGCTGATGACATAAGGGGCTTTATAACGATTCTTAACCGTTATGTCATTCAGCCCTCGATAATCCACGCAGGGGCGCAGAGTACCGTCCTTCTTCTTAACAAAAAGAACCCCGCCCGGCCGGAGAAGAAGAAGGCACTATTACCGGCGTCAAGAGACACAGACAAATAATCCTCGAGAGCCTTACGTTCGGGAGCCGACAGAGAGTATAGTCTACCTCGAGGAGGAGTGGTCCCCGGAAGGAGATCAATACTACAATCATACGACCGGTGAGGAGGAAGGGAGTTGGCTCGGGACCGACTGAAGACCGTGCGCAGATCATGATATTCCTCCGGCACTCCTGTCAAATCGCCAGGTTCCTCCTGAGAAGTAGGGAGAGAAGAACGGGAGGGATGGCAGACATTAAACACTTCACATGACAAGAAACGTTCCAGGATAGGATAGAATTACTAGACCAATTAATAGAAGGATTATGACATACTAGCCAGGGATGACCCAAAACAACAGGTGTAAACGGTGAACGGAAAATCAAAAAAGAAATAGTCTCACTGTGGTTACCAGATACTGTGAGAGTTAAAGGTAGTGTCTCAAATTTGATACTGGGAAGATGACTACCATCTAAGGCAAACATGGGCGTAGGCTTGTCTAACGGTCTGAAAGGAATGTTATGTTTCCGAACCCATGCTTCCCATGAAACAACCCTCAGCCCCAGAGTCAATCAAGGCACTGCATGTATTATTGAACCGGTCCAGCGTAGATGGACCGACATAGTAGTACAAGATCTAGATGAAGAGACCTGAGTAGTCGCTCACCAGTAGCCCTCCGCTTACTGATGGGCTCTGGCCTCTTACTGGACATGAATTAACAAAATGTCCAGCAACTCCGCAATAGAGGCACAGGCGGTTGGTGATCCTCCGTTCCCTCTCCTTAGTCGAGATGCGAATCCCTCCCAGCTGCATGGGCTCAGTCTCAAAGCCAGAGGAGGGAGATGGTTGCGATGCGGAGCAGGAAACACCGTTGATGCGAGCTCTCTTCCACGAGCCCGGTGACGAAGATCTACCCGTTTCTATGCGGATGGCGAGAGCAATCAAAGAGTCCACATCTGAAGGAACCTCCCGGGAGAGAATCTCATCCTTAACCACTGCGTGGAGTCCCTCCAGAAAACGAGCGAGCAGCGCCGGCTCGTTCCACTCACTAGAAGCAAGAGTGCGAAACTCAATAGAATAATCCGTTATGGACCGTTCACCTTGGCATAAAAGCCAGGGCCCTAGAAGCCTCCCTACCAAAAATGAACGGTCAAAAACCCGAATCATCTCCTCTTTAAAGTTCTGGAACTTGTTAGAGCAATCAGCCCTTGCCTCCCAGATAGCTGTGCCCCATTCTCGAGCCCGGCCAGTAAGGAGTGAAATGACGTAAGCAACCCGAGCTCTCTCTAGAGTATGTGTTGGGTTGGAGAGAAACACAATCTCACACTGCGTGAGAAAGGAGCGGCACTCAGTGGGCTGCCCGGAGTAGCAAGGTGGGTTATTAACCCTAGGTTCTGGAGGCTCGGCAGGCCAGGAAGTAACAGGTGGCACGAGACGTAGACTCTGGAACTGTCCAGAGAGGTCGGAAACCTGAGCGGCCAGGTTCTCCACGGCATGGCGAGCAGCAGACAATTCCTGCTCGTGTCTGCCGAGCATGGCTCCTTGGATCTTGACGGCAGTTAACGAGCGTCTGAAGTCGCTGGGTCCATTCCTTGGTCGGTTCCTTCTGTCATGCAGGTGAGAGAGGACCCAAAAGCGACTTAACAGAAACAGAGTTTATTCAAGTCCAAACAGGGAATAACAGAAATCCTCTAGTCTGTAGAGGGGAATAACAAGAGAAGCGGCCACAGACTGCAGGTCGCTTGGGTAGGCGCAGGCCGTAGTTGACAGAGACACCTGCTCACACGCAGCATCTGATGAAGGCAAAAAACACGACAGGACAGGGCGAAACACAATCACAGCACGGTGAATACTAAACAAGGAACCGACGGGACAGGAACGGAACACAAAGGAATAAATAGGGACTCTAATCAGGGAAAGGATCGGGAACAGGTGTGGGAAGACTAAATGATGATTAGGGGAATAGGAACAGCTGGGAGCAGGAACTAGTCGATAGAGAGAAGAGAGAGCGAGAGAGTGAGAGGGGGAGGGGGAGAGAGAGGGATAGAAAGAGGGAAAGAACCCAATAAGACCAGCAGAGGGAAACGAACAGAATGGGGAGCACAGGGACAAGACATGATAATAAATGACAAACATGACAGAAACTTTCTGCTTTTCATCGGCAGGTTTTCTTGTCATGGTCCTTAATTTATAAACACAAATTTTCTCCACACAGATATTATATATGGAATAATCGGGATATATTGTATAAAAATACCTCTCTGTTTTTAGAATATTGGTTCAGAAATAATATCCTATTGGTGAGCCAACTGGTAAATGCAGAGGGTCTTTTACTCAGTTATAAAGAATTCTTATCACTTTACAAGGTCCCTGTAACACCTAAAGATTTTGCAATTGTTTTAGATGCCATTCCCTCAGGTGTTGCTATGTTATTCAGGAACATGTCAAGACCTGACCCTCAGAGCCTACCTTCTATTGACCCTGTTGACTCATCAGTAGGAAAGATTTGTTTCTCTTTTGGTCCATTCAACAACAGAGCGATACGATCCTTGTTTCAGCAGGATGTTGTATCTATACCTTATGTCATGCCTTATTGGAATGGATTTATTGATAATATCTGTTGGAAAAAAGTTTGGATGTTGCCACAAACATACCTACTTGTTAACAAAATTAAGGAAGTTTCCTTTAAAATTATTCATAAATATTATCCTGCCAACCACTATATGAAGAAGTTTAAGGAAAACATCAACTCAAATTGCTCCTTTTGTAATGACCACCCAGAAACAGTTGTGCATCTTTTTTGGCATTGTATGCATGTAAGAAAACTGTGGCAAGACATCAGTAGGTTTATAATTGAACACATTTATGAAGATTTTACACTATTGTGGAGAGATGTACTGTTTGGATTCTTTACATACAATAGAAATAAGCGGAATCATTTTTATGTAATTAATTTCATTATTCTTTTGGCCAAATTTCATATACACAAATGTAAATTTACAAACAGAAAACCACATTTTCGTATCCTACAAAAAGAAATTGAACTGTATTTTAAGACGGTTAAATGCTCTACTAACAAAAAAGCTGTTAGAATTGTAAGTATATGCATGTCCCTTAAGGTCCTTGTGTAATTGTAATGTGATATTGTACCCCCTAGCTCGATTGTCCATTGTTTGTAATCTATGTATGCTTGTGTTCCCTCATGTGCTTTATGTATTGATTTGTTGTTAATAAAAAAAATTAAACATTTAAAAAAAGTTGTAGCTAGCTAATAAAGAGCTACGTTAAGAAATATCCTGTAGTACTGCATTTTATTATTTTGTACAAAGCGTGCAAAACAAGACATAGGGCTAATGTTTTAATAAAATAGTTAAATTCAATCAACAAAAGTGTAATTTTGGTATAGATTTTGGAATTTTTGTTTGTGTATGAAGTATTTGGCAACAATAATAAAAAAAATCACAATAATTTCAGTGGTCGTGTCATGATTAGTAACATATATATTTCATGTCAAAAACATTGGTAGTATTCACAATGGTAAATAAGAATTTGCAAGGTTTTCCCAAAATTCTGACACAAATTTACATTCAAAGAACAAGTGAAACAGATTCTCACCCTTGTCGTGGCAGAATCAGAATTCTTTAGGTAACATTTATAAATAAGATGTTGTTTATTACTGCTTATGTGAGATATTTGTCATTAGAATGTCTTCTTTTGGATAATACTGTTTGCAGTTTGTAGTTATCCCTTTCCTGCTAGGGCTAAGTTACATTGGGCCCCAGAGAGGGGAAAGGTTAGTCTTATCTGTGAATGTGTCTGTAAACTATTCCTAAACCATGTGAAGGGATGGTGTGATAAATGGGGAATCAGATTGGTGGCTTTCTTTGTATAATGTTCTTAAGATCTGTTATTTGTCATGTCGTCTAGGGGGGTGGATCTTTGCTCTCAGTTGCCATTATGTTGACATTCTCAGAGAATTCATTTATAGACACTGAATTGATCTGAGAGTCACAGGGTTGTGATGGAGCTCATATAATTAAAGATGGACTTTATGATAACTCTGACTTGTGTGTGGTTTGCTCTCTCAATATTTGGTAATACAGGAAATGTCCACTACATTTGGCGATGAGGATGGAATGTGAATCTTCACTCGGTGACCGTTCCAGACGATCTAGGTAAATAAATTGTGCACGAGGAATCCCCCAAACTTGGGATCTTAGGGAAACCACACTTTGGGAACGAAGCAGATGGACCAGAAGAATCAGTGCCTGAGAGGGGGGGGTTGGTCAACTGTGCCAATAAGAGAGCCGAGTGGATACCACATCTCGAACTGAGTTTTTCTTTTATGAAAAAGGTGAGCGAACAACACACAGATTTGAAGTCGAGTTTGTTTTTAAAATATGCCTGTAACGTATACTCTGAGCGTGAATTCCTGTGTAAGGAAGGAAGATTTGATAAAGTAATGCTGGGGATATAATTAGATACAATTTAAACCACCCATTCGTAGACGTACGTAAGTTTTGAGTTGGTATCTTAAATGGATAATTTGATAAAGATGAGGTTTTTAAGCACTATTAAACTAGTCTACAAAATCTGGGAAATTGAGCTCTAGAAACGGATTAGAGTGTGTCCATTTTACCCTAACGATGTAACTATAAAACGCATATTGGATTATCTCCGTCTGGGTACAACCTTTGAAATAAAACTGCCTTTAAGGTCTGAAAATGTTATATTTTTTTCTTCCCAGTATGAGAGAAGTTGCGGGATTTATTGAATAAACTGTTTTCCATAAAGTTAGAGAGAATTCGAGGGAATCTCGACGTAATTTATAATGTCGTACAAAGCCTAAGGTTTTCCATCAAACAAATTATCATTGCGTGATTAATGTGATGTAGTAAAGTAATTGAAATACGTTGCATAAGTAAACATAATCTACTTTTATTAAAAGGCGCAAGATCTGTTTCCTAGTCAATAAATGTCGATTTCATTCTTTGATTGCTAATTTATTCATTTGGCATATGAGAATCATAGCTGGAGTAACGTTTGTACTATTAAACTTGGGCTATTATTTCTCTGGGAATTGCTGATAGTGACGTGTCCTGATTTGACTTGTAAAGTGGGTTTATTTGCTGAGAATTTTTGTTATTTACATAGCTTTGGTGGTGTAGTGGTGAGCATAACTGCCTTCCAAGCTGGAGCTTCGGGTTCTGTTCCCAGCCATTGCGCTAACTGAAATCAGTTTTTCAGTTTTTGATTGTAATTAATCTATTTGTTGTGTAGCCTGGAAAGTTATGGTCGCTAGTGTTTGAATAAGATATAAACTGAACGTTTTAATAGCTTGTTTGGTTCAAATTGATAGAAGGGATAAATTGAACGTTTTTAATAGATTGTTTAGGTTAAATTGATAGACTAATTCAACTTAAAATAATAACGTAGCGATGCAAGACGATGTCTGTTCACTAAATTATCTACTGGAATAATGTATTTAGAATTGAGTCGTATTTAAATTACTGTATCAATAGAGAAGACAGTTACCTAAGTTAAATCAATTCTGAATTAATAGCTGAGAATAATGGCGATAGAAAGTGATTTACTGAAATGTTTTTCTTTCTTATAGATTGACTGATACATGTTATAATTTTGGCGATGTGTGTGTTATTTTTAAAGAAATAGGATACATTTCATAAGTGTGAAGAGCAAAGAGAAGAGGACGTTATAAAGGTTGGTTTTTAATCTTACGAGAGAGGTAAGGAAAAATGTTGAAATGAGAGGGGTTATATATTTTTGCCCACTGGGAAAAAAGGAATAGGATATGCTGAGCTGAAAGTAAGGAAGAGAGTTAGTTGCAGTGTTGCCTACTAATTTTCAGGGTAAATTGCTAGAGGCAGGTAGACTGTTGTAGAATAACGTAAAACTGCGTCATTACGTTGAATATACAATAACATTACTCAAATTGTTTTGACCGTTGTTCAGGTACACTAATTTCTGTACTTTTGGCAGTACAATTTTGATTGAGAGATGTTGATTGCTGTTGTAAATTCTGTTCAAGATCAAACATTTGTGACCAACTATGTTCATTGGGCTATATTTGGCTGTAAGAAAGGGAGATCTGAATGTTTGAATCGTAAACATTGTGATAATGGATTCTGATGGTTATTGATTCTTGGTTTGATTGTTTAAGTAACACCAGTTAATTTGAGCAGGAAAGTTAATGTAGTCTAACATTATAATCTGTTTCCATTATGTGGAAGAATGCCAGGGTATTAATGTTGAAAAGCAACCTCTATCATAAAAAACAATTGCATATGTTTTGGGAAATTAGCTAGGTTGAATTTGGTTATTTGTGCTTTTCAACTGATACTTAGACATCTGTCTCAGGGGCATCAGTTGTTGTTGTTTTTTAAAACATGCAGACTGTGTTTTATTTTATTGAGATGTAAACATGAGTCTCTGAGAAATGTTGTCATCTGAACCATTATAGTAGTGAGTTATTGTGTAGTTTGTTTTTGCTGATTAAAGTGGTTTGTTTATTTGGTTACTGTTTATTGTTTATTTTAGGAGTTGATTTAACTTAATTAAACATTGTATTCTGATGTGTTTGAGTAGGATTCTTTATTCCGGGATGGATGGAAGTTATCTAAATATGTAAGTTGAAGGAGCCATAGGAGAACACGTCTACATTTTTATTAAATGCCTGGGATTAAATTACTGATTTCTTACGCTGAGAAATGTACTACGTTTGCGACAGAGGAAAAAGTATTTAGATAGTAACAATTATTGTATCTAAGGGTAACATGTTCAATTAAGCATACACATACATTGATGTTGATTAAAACTTATGATTAATGATTTGAGGTACAGTGGAATTATCATTAGGTTTGGTTTATAGTTCACTTTTGAGTTTCTGAATCGATATAGTGTAATGAATATTTACAAAATATTTTGTGTTTTTTTCTGGGAAAATGGGTGTTTCATTGTCCCTCTTTGGAATGTTTCCAGGGACTATACTCTTGGGGAGAGTGAGTGAGATTGAGGCCATAAACTACCACATTGAAAAGGGCCTGGAAGTTTTTGTTTTAGTGCAAAGGTATCTTAAAGGGGCACACACACACATGGGATTTTATCACAGTGCCATCCGTTTTGTCACTAAAGCACCTTATACTACCCACCACTGCGACTTGAATGCTCTAGTCGGCTGGCCCTCGCTACATATTCGTCGCCAGACCCACTGGCTCCAGGTCATCTACAAGGCCATGCTAGGTAAAGCTCCGCCTTATCTCAGTTCACTGGTCACGATGGCAACACCCATCCGTAGCACGCGCTCCAGCAGGTGTATCTCACTGATCATCCCTAAAGCCAACACCTCATTCGGCCGCCTTTCGTTCCAGTACTCTGCTGCCTGTGACTGGAACGAATTGCAAAAATCTCTGAAGTTGGAGACTTTTATCTCCCTCACCAACTTCAGACATCAGCTATCTGAGCAGCTAACCGATCGCTGCAGCTGTACATAACCTATTGGTAAATAGCCCACCCATTTTCACCTACCTCATCCCCACAGTTTTTATTTATTTACTTTTCTGCTCTTTTGCACACCAATATCTCTACCTGTACGTGATCATTTATCACTCCAGTGTTAATCTGCATTATTGTAATTATTTGCCTACCTCCTCATGCCTTTTGCACACATTGTATATAGACTCCCCTTTTTTCTACTGTGTTATTGACTTGTTAATTGTTTACTCCATGTGTAACTCTGTGTTGTCTGTTCACACTGCTATGCTTTATCTTGGCCAGGTCGCAGTTGCAAATGAGAACTTGTTCTCAACTAGCCTACCTGGTTAAATAAAGGTGAAATAAAAAAATAAAAAATGAGTTTTTATTTTCTGAGTTTTAATTACACACGTCAATTCTTTTGATAAATTAATGTTCTGGGAACCTGGGATACAACATGTAGGAACTATTTGACTGTTGTTTGCAATTAGTCTAGTATAGTGAAAAACACTTCTTTGAAGGGATTTGTATGTCCTATGACCTCTATGATGACTTTCCGTTGCGGCTTGATCACCCGCATTGGGAAGCCATTTGGATAATGAATTTATGGTCATTTGTAATACTGCTTTCAAGATCATTTGTGTAATTGGTAAATATGTTTGAGTTTATAGTTCTTAGCCATATTTGTAATTTAGACCACTGTGAAGAAGGAGAGGGCATTGCTTTTAACTAAGGGTATGCTTCTTTAAGTCTATTTTCCTATGACCACATGGGTTAAATAATTTTTATTTTGTGGAGTTTTTTTAGTTTAGTGATTTTAATTTGATTAGGTTAGTTGAAATATTGTTTTATATTTTTTCCAGTTTAGTTTTACATTACTCTCATACGGAGAGATATGTGTAAAAAAATTGGGGAGGATTCAGTTTTTTGAAGTTTTGAATTGAAGTTATACACCTTGAGTGATATGTGAAGGAGTGAATTGTATTGTTGAGTGTATTGTATTGTCGTGTTTGTTTTGTTCTATTCCCGAGGGGTATAGGTCTAACTTTTTGATCCTTGGCTCTACGATGGAGTTGACAGTGAGATGGGGAGTATAAACCAATTTGAAAGAATAGTTTCCATGGAATGTGTTGATATTCTCTGTGAAATATGTTTAAATATGTGTATTAAGAATAATTGGTAAAAGTAATAATTTATCATGTAGTTAATGAACTGAACTAAACTGCTGTTCTGATCTGTTCTATCGAGGTTATCATGAAAAGTGACATCAGACGGTATCTTAATGCATGGAAGAGATAATTGGACCGAATAGTGTGTGTTCCTCAAAACCCCCTCTAACTGGCTGAAGAGGAGTGACAAAGGCGTTGAATAAGGCCCTTCTGAACCACTTCCACCGAGAGAAAGGAACCAAGCCAGAAATCGGTGTAGTATCCGATCTAAGCTATCAACTGCTTTTCTTTCATGTTTCTCTCAGGAGTGTAAGAGTCCAGATCTGTTTTCTCATGATGCTGGTATATTGGTTGAAGAATGGACAAGACATGAGTGGTAAAGATGAGACATTGAAATTGGGACATTATCATGGGTCTATCTGAAGTAGAACGAAAAGGACGCCAGAAGAATCAGTGCCTGAGAGGGGGGGTTGGTCAACTGTGTCAATAAAATTGTTTTATACTTTTGTGGTATTAGGTTGATTGTAGAGGTCTACACCATGTAAAATTATAGTCATTTAGATTAAGAATGCATTGAGATACTGATCTGTATTATAATCATGATTAAAAAAGTTAATAGTAGAATTATAGGATAATTATACTGAATGCAAATTCTGCTAGTATTTTTGTGTGTTAAATTGAGGTTTTTACTTTGAGTGATAAGACCAATTTGAATCACTGAGGAATTTCATTCTACATTTTGGTTGGCTAAATAGTTGCGTTGGTAATTATGATTTGGAATATGAATGATTTCCCTGACCTATTCTCTATTCTTGACTACATCTCTGAGCATAAGCGAGGCGGCCATCTCAGTCGGCGCCCTATCCACATCGATGGAACAGTAGTTTGTCTTGCAAGAGAGGGTAAACTTACATAAAAGCTAAGTTTTGAAGTTCCTTTCGGCATACACATCACAGACAAACTGAATTGGTCCACTCACACTAAGACAGCGAGATGAAATCTTGAAGAACGTTGCAGCAGCGCCTGGATTCAACCTCAGGAGGCTGAAGAAATTTGGCTTGTCACCAAAAGCACTCACAAACTTCTACAGATGCACAATCTGATGGTGAGAAACCTAAGCATCCTGGCGGGCTGTATCACCGCCTGGTACGGATGCACAACTCCTGCTCCCGCCCTCAAACGTAAGGCTCTCCAGAGGGTAGTGAGGACTGCACAACGCATCACCGGGGGCAAACTACCTGCCCTCCAGGACACCTACACCACCCGTTGTTACAGGAAGGCCATAAAGATCATCAAGGACATCAACCACCCGAACCACTGCCTGTTCACCCCGCTATCATCCAGAAGGCGAGGTCAGTACAGGTGCATCAAAGCTGGGACCGAGAGACTGAAAAACAGCTTCTATCTCAAGGCCATCAGACTGTTAAACAGCCACCACTAACATTGAGTGGCTGCTGCCAACACACTGTTATTGACACTGACCAAACTCCAGCCATTTTAATAATGGGAATTGATGGGAAATGATGTAAATATATCACTAGCCACTTTAAACAATGCTTCCTTATATAATGTTACTTACCCTACATTATTCATCTCATATGCATATGTATATACTGTACTCTACATCATCGACTGCATCCTTATGTAATACATGTATCACTAGCCACTTTAACTATGCCACTTTGTTTACTTTGTCTACACACTCATCTCATATGTATATACTGTACTCGATACCATCTACTGTATGCTGCTCTGTACCATCACTCATTCATATATCCTTATGTACATATTCCTTATCCCCTTACACTGTGTATAGGACAGTAGTTTTGGAATTGTTAGTTAGATTACTTGTTGGTTATCACTGCATTGTCGGAACTAGAAGCACAAGCATTTCGCTACACTCGCATTAACATCTGCTAACCATGTGTATGTGACAAATAAAATTTGATTTGATTTGATTTATTTGTCATTACATTTACATTTTACATTACATTTAAGTCATTTAGCAGACGCTCTTATCCAGAGCGACTTACAAATTGGTGCATTCAACTTATGACATCCAGTGGAACAGTCACTTTACAATAGTGCATCTAAATCTTAAAGGGGGGTGAGAGGGATTACTTATCCTATCCTAGGTATTCCTTAAAGAGGTGGGGTTTCAGGTGTCTCCGGAAGGTGGTGATTGACTCCGCTGTCCTGGCGTCGTGAGGGAGTTTGTTCCACCATTGGGGGGCCAGCGCAGCGAACAGTTTTGACTGGGCTGAGCGGGAGCTGTACTTCCTCAGTGGTAGGGAGGCGAGCAGGCCAGAGGTGGATGAACGCAGTGCCCTTGTTTGGGTGTAGGGCCTGATCAGAGCCTGGAGGTACTGAGGTGCCGTTCCCCTCACAGCTCCGTAGGCAAGCACCATGGTCTTGTAGCGGATGCGAGCTTCAACTGGAAGCCAGTGGAGAGAACGGAGGAGCGGGGTGACGTGAGAGAACTTGGGAAGGTTGAACACCAGACGGGCTGCGGCGTTCTGGATGAGTTGAAGGGTTTAATGGCACAGACAGGGAGCCCAGCCAACAGCGAGTTGCAGTAATCCAGACGGGAGATGACAAGTGCCTGGATTAGGACCTGCGCCGCTTCCTGTGTGAGGCAGGGTCGTACTCTGCGGATGTTGTAGAGCATGAACCTACAGGAACGGGCCACCGCATTGATGTTGGTTGAGAACGACAGGGTGTTGTCCAGGATCACGCCAAGGTTCTTGGCGCTCTGGGAGGAGGACACAATGGAGTTGTCAACCGTGATGGCGAGATCATGGAACGGGCAGTCCTTCCCCGGGAGGAAGAGCAGCTCCGTCTTGCCGAGGTTCAGCTTGAGGTGGTGATCCGTCATCCACACTGATATGTCTGCCAGACATGGAGAAGGAGAAGATTAATTGTGTGTCGTCTGCATAGCAATGATAGGAGAGACCATGTGAGGTTATGACAGAGCCAAGTGACTTGGTGTATAGCGAGAATAGGAGAGGGCCAAGAACAGAGCCCTGGGGGACACCAGTGGTGAGAGCGCGTGGTGAGGAGACAGATTCTCGCCACGCCACCTGGTAGGAGCGGCCTGTCAGGTAGGACGCAATCCAAGCGTGGGCCGCGCCGGAAATGCCCAACTCGGAGAGGGTGGAGAGGAGGATCTGATGGTTCACAGTATCGAAGGCAGCCGATAGATCTAGAAGGATGAGAGCAGAGGAGAGAGAGTTAGCTTTAGCAGTGCGGAGCGCCTCCGTGATACAGAGGAGAGCAGTCTCAGTTGAATGGCTAGTCTTGAAACCTGACTGATTTGGATCAAGAAGGTCATTCAGAGAGAGATAGCGGGAGAGCTGGCCAAGGACGGCACGTTCAAGAGTTTTGGAGAGAAAAGAAAGAAGGGATACTGGTCTGTAATTGTTGACATCGGAGGGATCGAGTGTAGGTTTTTTCAGAAGGGGTGCAACTCTCGCTCTCTTGAAGACGGAAGGGACGTAGCCAGCGGTCAGGGATGAGTTGATGAGCGAGGTGAGGTAAGGGAGAAGGTCTCCGGAAATGGTCTGGAGAAGAGAGGAGGGGATAGGGTCAAGCGGGCAGGTTGTTGGGCGGCCGGCCGTCACAAGACGCGAGATTTCATCTGGAGAGAGAGGGGAGAAAGAGGTCAGAGCACAGGGTAGGGCAGTGTGAGCAGAACCAGCGGTGTCGTTTGACTTAGCAAACGAGGATCGGATGTCGTCGACCTTCTTTTCAAAATGGTTGACGAAGTCATCTGCAGAGAGGGAGGAGGGGGGGGAGGGGAACAACATTCCACAGGCCAAAATCAACAACCTGATCAATCAATCAATCAAATGTATTTATAACATTCATTAGAATGTCTTCTTTTGGATAATACTGTTTGCAGTTATCCCTTTCCTGCTCAGTTCTCTGTTTGCCCTGCGAGGTGGAACAAAGTATTGGGACTTTGGCGGAAACTGTGAAGGCAACTCAGAGAAGGGTGCATGAGGTTGAGCAGAGGACAGTCGATCACGAACCCAGGCTACAGGACATAGAGAAACAGTGCGCAAATTGCATTTACCACTTATTGCTTAGCTAATAAAAAATACATAGCATACAATGCGGTGACTCATGGTCATATTTATCCTGATACCAGATTCCAATTGACGCAACCCTAACAATTGTGGACCCCGATGTGATCTGGTGAAGGACATCGCTGGACATTGGTGTGCCAGCCGATTGGCCAGTACTGTAGTCGGACGGTGTGTCTCACAAATCCTGACCGGTCAACTAAAAAAGGTAAGCAGACACCTGTTGTGGAAAAACTAAAGTTCTGCATATTGGCGTTATCCAAATGTAGTTTTGTGAGACAACTGTTTGATGTAAGTAACCAAATTCTATTAATTTATATTGGTAAAGGATCATAAGGAATATATAGTGGTAAATGCAATTTTGAACTGATCGATCGCTCTTATCGTATAACAACGAATGCACCTAATGATGTTCACCAGTACTCCAGATATAAGCGTGATACACCTTGGTCTGAGGAAACAGATAATATACATTTCAACCTACCAGGTGTGCTAGTAGGTTCCAACAGGAATGATGGTTTATGGCATCTACTACCAATTCTTGGCCCTGCTATTGTGGATGCCAAACAGACCTCATGGATAAATTATATATACTATAATCAACAACGTTTTGTTAACTATACCCGCTCTGCCCTTACTGGTATGGCTGAGCAATTGGAGGCTACTACCAGGACCGCCAGGCAGAATAGATTGACTTTAGATATGATCCTGGCCAGTCAGGGAGGGGTTTGCAAAATGTTTGAACAATATTGTACATTTATACCTAATAATACCAGTCCTGTTGGGAGTATATCAAAAGCATTGGTTGGGTTGGACAAGCTTTCGGCAGAAATGAATGGCGTGGCTGGGGTGGAGGAGTCTGGCTGTATGTCTTGGATGAGCTTGTTGAGTATGCATCACTGGTGGTTACTGGATTTCTGACCCTAATTCTTGTATTTTTATTATTGATGTGTTGTGCTGCTTGCATCATACCTTGTTTGAAGAAATCTTTTACAGATGTGGTACAGGCTTCAGGTATGATGCCCTTGCTTGATGCTCCTGAAGGAGATGCAGATACGGAATCTAACTTCCGGAAAAAGGTGGGGCTGACTGAGGATGACCCCTGGTTTGCTGTGGGTGAGGTCGTGGAATGATAACTTCTTAAATACATAATGTGTACGATATAACTTGTCCTCTCTTATGTGAAGGTTTAGAGTCCCTGGGTGGCAAGGAGCCCACCTGGTACAGGATAGGAGTAGCTGAGAGGACCAGATGGTTTATAATAATGCTTTGCTTTGCTTTGCTTTACTCTGTTTTCCATGACCAAAGTTTTATCCTATATCTAACATGTCAATAAACAATACAGTTTTATTCTATTTTTGGTAAGTGACACCCTTGTGGGTATCAAAAGGGGGAGACAAAAGCATATATCATTTGCTGATTTTATTTCTATTTTTCTTTGTTGATTTTCCATTTTTCTGTTAAAAAATAAAAAAACTTTTTATGATTTTCATTAAATGCTATATATATATATATTAATCCACTAAGGGACGTGCATCACTTCATACATTCACAAAATAAAGGTTTAAAGTTCCTGGGTTCATCAGCAACCTAGTATATCGGATGGTATGGTTACACCCCTTGGGGGTGTAAAAGGGGGGATTATGAGCATTCTGTGTTATGCAATATAGCCTGTTACCATATATGTGAATGAATATTATCTGCTGTTGGCTTGTGTGGATATACAGTGGGGCAAAAAAGTATTTAGTCAGCCACCAATTGTGCAAGTTATCCCACTTAAAAAGATGAGAGGCCTGTAATTTTCATCATAGGTACACTAACTATGACAGACAAAATGGGAAAAAAAATCCAGAAAATCACATTGTAGGATTTTTTATGAATTTATTTGCAAATTATGGTGGAAAATAAGTAAGAGGCTCCTCTGTCCTCCACTCGTTACCTGTATTAATGGCACCTGTTTGAACTTGTTATCAGTATAAAAGACACCTGTCCACAACCTCAAACAGTCACACGCCAAACTCTAATAGGCCAAGACACCAGAAACAGAATTGTAGACCTGCACCAGGCTGGGAAGACTGAATCTGCAATAGGTAAGTAGCTTGGTTTGAAGAAATCAACTGTGGGAGCAATTATTAGGAAATGGAAGACATACAAGACCACTGATAATCTCCCTCGATCTGGGGCTCCACGCAAGATCTCACCCCGTGGGGTCAAAATGATCACAAGAACAGTGAGCAAAATTCTCAGAACCACATCGGGGGACCTAGTGAATGACCTGCAGAGAGCTGGGACCAAAGTAACAAAGCCTACCATCAGTAACACACTACGCCGCCAGGGACTCAAATCCTGCAGTGCCAGACGTGTCCCCCTGCTTAAGCCAGTACATTTCTAGGCCCGTCTGAAGTTTGCTAGAGAGCATTTGGATGATCCAGAAGAAGATTGGGAGAATGTCATATGGTCAGATGAAACCAAAATATAACTTTTTGGCAAAAACTCAAATCGTCGTGTTTGGAGGACAAAGAATGCTGAGTTGCATCCAAAGAACACCATACCTACTGTGAAGCATGGGGGTGGAAACATCATGATTTGGGGCTGTTTTCCTGCAAAGGGGCCAGGACGACTGATCAGTGTAAAGGAAAGAATGAATGGGGCCATGTATCGTGAGATTTTGAGTGAAAACCTCCTTCCATCAGCAAGGGCATTGAAGATGAAACGTGGCTGGGTCTTTCAGCATGACAATGATCCCAAACACACCGCCTGGGCAATGAAGGAGTGGCTTCGTAAGAAGCATTTCAAGGTCCTGGAGTGGCCTAGCCAGTCTCCAGATCTCAACCCCATAGAAAATCTTTGGAGGGAGTTGAAAGTCTGTGTTGCCCAGCAACAGCCCCAACACATCATCTAGAGGAGATCTGCATGGAGGAATGGGCCAAAATACCAGCAACAGTGTGTGAAAACCTTGTGAAGACTTACAGAAAATGTTTGACCTCTGTCATTGCCAACAAAGTGTACATAACAAAGTATTGAGATAACTTTTGTTCTTGACTAAATACTTATTTTCCACCATAATTTGCAAATAAATACATTAAAAATCCTACAATGTGATTTTCTGGATTTGTTTTTCTCATTTTGTCTGTCATAGTTGAAGTGTACCTATGATGAAAATTACAGGCCTCTCTCATCTTTTTAAGTTGAAGAACTTGCACAATTGGTGGCTGACTAAATACTTTTTTGCCCCACTGTATGTGTTATGCAACATAGCTGACTTGAAACACTGTTAACAGTTTCAGGGCCATCGGCCTTTCTCATGATGGAAAAATACAGAATAACATGAAGACAGGAACTGTGCAATGAGTTGGGGGGGCACATTCAGAATGTAGTGTTGCGAGAACAAACAGTCTTTTGTTTGATAACAGGAGCCAGGTGCCTGATAACTGTATATTCTACACAGCTACAGCGACTGACCGCTGAAGCACTTAAGGGGCTGGGACCAGCCTCTGCGCCAACAATCAACGATAGGCTGGGTGAGTCTAAACCACGCCCAGTCTCTACTCTGTGACAGGCCGGCTCGGAAGCAGGTACTACCTATGTCAGAGTATATTTATAATATCTTTGTCAAGAACAGGTCAGTTCTCTGTTTGCCCTGCGAGGTGGGACAGAGAGCCCGTATATACGATAATTGCATTTACCACTTATTGCTTAGCTAATAAAAAATACATAGCATACAATGGGGTGACTCGTTGTCATATTTATCCTGATACCAGATTCCAATTGACGCAACCCTAATAATATTCACGTGATAAAAGGGGATGTATTCACAATCATTGCAGTCAAACAAATTAAATCGACAACTTTTGACGTAAAACCAGATTGATAGAGGAAAATATGTTTGAAATGACTAATTATGTATACATTCCAATCAGAAACTGACTAGTCCAAATGCTATAATGTACTGTCCCTCTTGCTCCCTTTCACAATTGTATATAATGTAGTCAGGAAGTTAAGTAACATTTACATTTACATTTAAGTCATTTAGCAGACGCTCTTATCCAGAGCGACTTACAAATTGGTGCATTCACCTTATGACATCCAGTGGAACAGCCACTTTACAATAGTGCATCTAAATATTTTAAGGGGGGGGAGGGGAGGGTGAGAAGGATTACTTTATCCTATCCTAGGTATTCCTTAAAGAGGTGGGGTTTCAGGTGTCTCCGGAAGGTGGTGATTGACTCCGCTGTCCTGGCGTCTTGAGGGAGTTTGTTCCACCATTGGGGAGCCAGAGCAGCGAACAGAAAAAGCTGTTCATGAAAGCAGGAATGCCAAGTAATGATAGCTGTATTGATTTACACTATTTACATCCCCAGGTTCCATTTAAATCAAGACTTCCTCCCTTTACCGTGATGAGAGGAGAATATTACTGTTTGGCCAGATACAGTACACACGGGAAATACGTGGGGGAAGTTGGTACCTGCAATAAGACAGAGAGAATGACCACTGACGAGACCATGTCTGAATTGACAGGCTGGTTGAACTCTGGGGATTTCAATGAAATAAAATGGGCCAGTGTCGCCATCTGGTGGTTGTGCGGGGGAATGAGTTTGACTGATTGGACGGGTTAGGAATGCCTTTTACACTCATACAACACCAAGACGTGAAGTTAGCCAAAACGAGAGAGATGCTCCATCTGGGTCTTTTGACGACAGAGTATATATTGATAACATTGGGGTTCCACGAGGTGTGTAATTATAGTTATGGTAATCAACAGCGCTTTAGCAGGAATACCAAAGGTGTTGTTAAAGGTTTTGTAGAACAGACTGAAGCAACCAGCTGGAAGACCTGACAGAATAGAATTGCATTAGATAAAAGGGGGAAGTGGGCGTGGTAATCAGGACCATGTCTTACATCCCGGGTAACACGGCTCCGGACGAATCAGTGCCCGAAGCCTCAGCTGGTTTGACCACCCTGGCTCACGGGTTGGCAGAAACTCTGGGGTGGATACTTCTCTGAACTAAATTGGGTAGACAGTATTTATGGAAAAATGTGGTGTTTTGGGCTGTATCAACCTGTATGACTGTTTTAATTTTATGCGGCAGTTGTCTAATTCCCTGTGTGCGAGGCCTTGTTTCCAGGACTCTGGAAAGATCAATGACCCAACGGATGGTGCGTTATGGGCCGATTCCAGATTCTGACCTGTGGAGGACTGAAGGCATGTCTACAGAGGAAGTGGACGAATCCGGATCTGTCATTTGTGGGGAATTTATGTTTGATGAGAATAGTGTTGAGATGAAGGGGAATTAGATTGTAATTTGTTTCAATGATTAAACTGTTTTTTGATAAAGTTTGTAAAAAGAAAAAAAAAAGAATCCTGGAAGGAGGAGTTATGATTCTGATGTAGGTTTAAAAACAGTTGGAGTTAAGGTTAGAATTGATTAATGAAATGTGGAGAGTTGGATAAACATTTATAATTGATTTGTTGATTATTTGTCTATTCATATGATAATCTGATAAACCTCTATAAAAAGGTTAGATAAGTTCGTTTATACTTTCATTTTTTATGATTAAATAAAACTAGATGTAGAATTGAATGTATAATATTTGATCAAAGGGAGGATTGATAGAGGAAAATATGTTTGAAATGACTAATTATGTATACATTCCAATCAGAAACTGACTAGTCCAAATGCTATAATGTACTGTCCCTCTTGCTCCCTTTCACAATTGTATATAATGTAGTCAGGAAGTTAAGTAACAATGAAGGTCTGTTCTTTAAGTTCATTCAGTTGTACAAATCTCTAGGTGGTGGGAACGGGCCATCTCCAAAATGGTCGGGAATGTTGATTTATGCTGACTGGCCTTGACTTCGTGCTGATAACGCGGAGGCTTGAGAATTAGAGGGGCCCTCTGTTTGTGAAACGGAACGTTTGGAAAACGCTGACGTCATTTTCAGTTTATAACCTGTGGTAATGTGTGTGAGCATTCAGTACTCATCAAGAATAAATGCTGAACTTGTTTTTTAAGACTGGTCTCTTGCTAATTCATGCAAATGATAAACTTACAACTTATCATGAATTAGAAATGAGTGCGAATTAAATTGGTTTTGGCAATAAAACATAAGGGAATTCCTCTATCACAGATCTAGCGCCTTTTAATACAAGCGGATTGTTTTCTCATGCGACATATTTAAATTACTTTACGACATCACATTAACTCCGCAATGATAATTTGTTTTATGAAAAAAACACAAGTTAGGCTTTGTACTATGTTATAAATGACGTCGAGATTCCATCTTAATTCGCTGCAACTGTATGAATTTTTTTTTAAATTCAGTATCTTCTCTCATACTGCGTAAAAATAAAAATGTCAGGCCGTATGGGTAGTACCCAGACGGAGAAAATCCCATAAGCATTTAGATGAGGTAAATCAGTTTCCCATGCCAAAAATGGAAGTACGCCAACTATTTTCTGAGACTATTACCCAGTCATATAATACTGAACCTTAACTTTATCAAATGATCCATAAACGGACCACTCTGAACCTCTCAGAATACTTAGTTCACCCCTTTACCATGCACTGTAAAAAATGACCCACGGGCTTAGTAAATATTGCAAAAGAAAATCAATGATTTTTACTTAAAATTTCGGCCATGCGGCAGGTAAGGACCAAATTATAACTTGGAAAGTAGTTTGGATCTCTCTACACATATTGTCAACGAAATGTAAAAAAATATTCGTTAAATAATATTCTTCAAGTACGAAAATACTTTAACTAGCTATATTGCCAGAGTACGTTATATATTTGCACGTTGATAAGCTAGCTCGTTAACGGTCATGATGTCTGTATAACATTAGTTAGCAAGTGGTGGGTGCGCAACTAGCTAGTAAGTTAGCAGCGCATTTACTCGCCTCAGCGCTGTTGTCATTTATGTGTACGTTTTATATTAACCGAAATAGCTATGTAACATATTAGCTACCTAGCTTACCAAAAAAAATGCATCGTCAGCAAACATTACAGTAGAACTGAACACATGTGCCCCTACAAGGTCATGTTTGCCTGCTAGGCAAGCTACCCAGGAAGAGACGGGTAGGAACAATACGTAGCTAGCTAGCTAACAACACCTGTCATTGCAGAAACCTTGTTGTTCCGGTATCCACAACATGTTCAAGCAGCACTGCAAACGTTGACATTGTGTAGTAGTTATCTAGTCAATATTGTTGATAAAAGGATATGTAGAAGGATGAGCCGGTTAAGGATCGATTCAGACAAGGTGGTAGATTGTACGACAAGCGACAGGTTTATTAAGAGTAAAGATATCTGGTACACGTATATACGGGCCCCTCTGTTAGCTCATCAGAGACTAGCAAAAAAGGGCACCTTGCTAACAGTGAGTACAAGCTTCATATACACAACATAAAGTAGGTTGATTTCTAGGAGATCGGATCTTCGGATTGGATCAGGCTGGGGTGTAGTCGTCCGGCATTGGCTCTGTTGTCTGTCCTTCATCGTAGAATCCTGCCATGCCTGTTCTTGGTCGTCACACCATGTTCAGCTGAAAAGGGGATCTGGTGTGTGCGCTATCTTCAGTCACACAATGTTCGGCTGGGAGGGAGATTATGTGTGTGTGCTAGTTTGTCTGCAAGTCAAGGCTGTGTCTCTTCTTCCCAATGTGTGGGTGTATGTCTTATCTGTGTGTCCTCGGCAGTTAGTGTGTATTGTATGTGCGTCGTCCCTGTCTTCAGAGGAGTCCGTGTGTAATGTGTGTGCGTCGTCCCTGTCTTCAGAGGAGTCAGTGTGTAATGTGTGTGCGTCCCTATCTTCAGAGGAGTTATGGCCGAACTCCCGGCCAGCACCTGTGGCTAGGAGTATCCTGTATGGGGCCCAACCTGTTTTACTATGAAAATACGTTGTCCCAGCTATAGTAGTGTAATGTCACCTACATAAGGAATTAGCAGTCCTCTACAATATCTAACAGCCAAACTAGCGAAATTAAATAATTGGGCTGGCTAGTAAAATGGATAACAAGCAGCTCTTCCAAGTCAGCTTGCTTTTACGTTTTTTTAGCTAGCTAACGTAAACTCACTCACTTTTGTACATCGCCATGGTCCGTACAATTGACCTTATTTTAGCGCCCCAAAAACATAATACTTACAGATCAACTGTAATGTCAATACCATTGTAAAGCACAATTTCTCCCCTTTGCAACATAATCAATTACATGACCTAAACAATGGCCGTTTCTGCATAATTCAAGAAGGCAATGAGCTCCGTCGGGTCTTTTTAAAAATGGCGTGTTGGGAAGCGAAACTAATGCGTGATATAGTGAGAAGGACAGTTGGGAAAATGATCTGTCCAATTTATCGCCTCTAAAATGTAAATAAAACACCATAAAGAGTTTATATAATGTGTCATTACATACATATTTGAAGGTTTGTGTCGAATTTGAATCGTGTTTTTAGGGCGGTGTTAAAGTGATCTTCAGAAGTAAATAGCGGCTTTGAGAGTCCTTCTGTAGCTCAGTTGGTAGAGCATGGCGCTTGTAACGCCAGGGTAGTGGGTTCGATCCCCGGGACCACCCATACGTAGAATGTATGCACACATGACTGTAAGTCGCTTTGGATAAAAGCGTCTGCTAAATGGCATATATTATTATTATTATTATTATTATGATCACATGCAGTGATGACACAAAATATGACTAGGTATTCCCCTTTATCCCCGTCACTGTCCATTTCTTGTTTTTAAACAATGAGAGAATGTAACAATGTAAGGGAGGGTCCGTTTTTTCAACTTTTCTCCAAATTATAGAGCCATTACCATGTCGATCAACGCTTGAATAGAAACGTAGTTCACACCCCAGATTTTGAAGTCAACACAGTCGCTACAGTCCCATTAGTTTTCTTTGCAGCCTCGTTTGAATGTCGCGGTTGCGCACATTTGTACGGAAGGGGGTGAGTTTACGTTAGCTATCTAAAGCTGTAGTCATTTGAGTGTTATTTTCCTGACATTGTCATAGATTTTAATACAACTTCTCCTCTTTAGGTATAGGTATTCACATATTCAGACATTCCTGAGTACTGGACAGACCATATTTTCCAGAACACATTGACAAGGTATGTCAATATATTAAATAGTAATACATTTTAAATATGTTCATTGTAATTTATATAACGGCTTGTAGGCCCCATGATTTCCACTCTGCGGAAAACTCAGACGGAATCCTATGGAATCCAGAAATGTAAACAATACAGGTACCCCCTCGGACAGGATACACAGGATATTGGAGACTTATATTTCCCTCACTAACTTTAAACATCAGCTATCAGAGAGGTTAACCGATCGCTGCAGCTGTACATATCCCATATGTAAATAGCCCATCCAATCTACCAACCTCATCCCCATATTGTTTTTATTTACTTTTCTGCTCTTTTTCACACCAGTATTTCTACTTGCACATAATTTGCAAATAAATTCATTAAAAATCCTACAATGTGATTTTCTGGATTTTTTTTCTCATTTTGTCTGTCATAGTTGAAGTGTACCTATGATGAAAATTACAGGCCTCTCATATTTTTAAGTGGGAGAACTTGCACAATTGGTGGCTGACTAAATACTTTTTACCCCACTGTACCTGCTGGAACGTGTGCTACAGGTGGGTGTTGATGTCGTGACCAGTAAACTGAGATAAGGCAGAGCTTTACCTTGCATAGACGTATAGATGACCTGGAGCCAGTGGGTCTGGCGACGAATATGTAGCGAGGGCCAGCCAACTAGAGCATACAGGTGGCAGTGGTGGGTGGTATAAAGTGATTTGGTAACAAAACGGATGGCACTGTGATAGACTGCATCCAGTTTGCTGAGTAGAGTGTTGGAAGCTATTTTGTAGATGACATCGCCTAAGTCGAGAATCGGTAGGATAGTCAGTTTTACTAGGGTAAGTTTGGTGCTGTGAGTGAAGGAGGCTTTGTTGCGAAATAGAAAGCCGATTCTAGATTTGATTTTGGATTGGAGATGTTTAATATGAGTCTGGAAGGAGAGTTTACAGTCTAGCCAGACACCTAAGTATTTATAGTTGTCCACATATTCTAGGTCGGAACCGTCCAGGGTGGTGATGCTAGTCGGGTGGGTGGGTGTGGGCAGCAAATGGTTGAAAAGCATGCATTTGGTTTTACTAGCATTTTAAGAGCAGTTGGAGGCCACGGAAGGAGTCTTGTATGGCATTGAAGCTCGTTTGGAGGTTAGTTAGCACAGTGTTCAAGGAAGGGACAGAAGTATACAGAATGGTGTCGTCTGCGTAGAGGTGGATCAGGGAATCGCCCGCAGCAAGAGCGACATCATTGATATATACAGAGAAAAGAGTCGGCCCGAGAATGAAACCCTGTGGTACCTCCATAGAGACTGCCAGAGGTCCGGACAACATGCCCTCCGATTTGACACACTGAACTCTGTCTGCAAACTAGTTGGTGAACCAGGCGAGGCAGTCATTTAAAAAACCAAGGCTAATGAGTCTGCCGATAAGAATACGGTCATTGACAGAGTCGAAAGCCTTGGTCAGGTTGATGAAGACGGTTGCACGGTACTGTCTTTTATCGATGGCGGTTATGATATCGTTTAGTACCTAGAGCGTGGCTGAGGTGCACCCGTGACCGGCTCGGAAGCCGGATTGCACAGCAGAGAAGGTACGGTGGGATTCGAAATGGTCAGTGATTATTATTGTTTATTAACTTGGCTTTTGAAGACTTTAGATAGGCACGGCAGGATGGATATAGGTCTGTAACAGTTTGGGTCTAGGGTGTCACCCCCTTTGAAGAGGGGGATGACCGCGGCAGCTTTCCAATCTTTAGGGATCTCGGATCATACGAAAGAGAGGTTGAACAGGCTGGTAATAGGGGTTGCAACAATGGTGGTGGATAGTTTTAGAAAGAGAGGGTCCAGATTGTCTAGCCCAGCTGATTTGTACGGGTCCAGGTTTTACAGCTCTTTCAGAACATCTGCTGTCTGGATATGGGTGAAGGAGAAGCTGGGGAGGCTTGAGCGAGGCAGCTGCCGGGGGGCGGAGCTGTTGGCCGGGGTTGGAGTAGCCAGGAGGAAGGCATGGCCAGCCGTTGAGAAATGCTTATTGAAATGTTCGATTATCATGGATTCATCAGTGGTGACCGTGTTACCTAGCTTCAGTGCAGTGGGCAGCTGGGAGGAGTTGTCTTGTTCTCCATGGACTTTACAGTGTCCCAAAACTTTTTGGAGTTAGAACTACAGGATGCAAATTTCTGCTTGAAAAAGCTAGCCTTTGCTTTCCTGACTGACTGCGTGTATTGGTTCCTGCCTTCCCTGAGCAGTTGCATATCGTGGGGGCTATTCGATGCTATGGTAGTCCGCCACAGGATGTTTTTGTGCTGGTCAAGGGCAGTCAGGTCTGGAGTGAACCAAGGGCTATATCTGTTCTTAATTCTGCATTTTTTAAATGGGGCATGCTTATCTAAGATGGTGAGGAAATTACTTTTAAAGAATGACCAGGCATCCTTGACTGACGGGATGAGGTCAATATCCTTCCAGGATACCCGGGCAAGGTCGATTAGAAAGGCCTGCTCGCAGAAGTGTTTTAGGCAGCGTTTGACAGTGATGAGAGGTGGTTGTTTGACCGCGGACCAATAGCAGATATAGGCACTGAGGGCAAGTTGGTCAGGATAATGTCTATGAGGGTTCCCATGTTTATGGATTTAGGGTTGTACCTGGTGGGTTCCTTGATGATTTGTGTGAGATTGAGGGCATTTAGCTTAGATTGTAGGACTGCCGGGGTGTTAAGCATATCCCAGTTTACCTAAACTTATTTCTGGAGAGGTTCATTTTTAAAATTAGAAGTTCAAACTGTTTGGGTATAGACCTGGAAAGTATGACAGAACTTTGCAGGCTCTCTCTGCAGTAGATTGCAACTCCTCCCCCTTTGGCAGTTCTATCTTGATGGAAAATGTTGTAGCTGGGTATGGAAATCTCAGAATTGTTGGTGGCCTTCCTAAGCCAGGATACAGACACTGCAAGGACATCAGGGTTGGTGGAGTGTGCTAAAGCAGTGAGTAAAACATACTTAGAGAGGAGGCTTCTGATGTTGACATGCATGAAACCAAGGTTTTTTCGATCACAGAAGTCAACAAATGAGGGTGCCTGGGGACACGCGGGGCCTGGGTTTACCTCCACATCACCTGAGGAACAGAGGAGGAGTAGGATGAGGGTACGGCTAAAGGCTATCAAAACTGGTCGCCTAGAGCGTTGGGGACAAAGAATAAAAGGAGCAAATTTCTGGGCGTGGTAGGATAGATTCAGGCATAATGTGCAGACGGATGTGGTGGGGTGCGGGTACAGTGGAGGTAAGCCCAGGCACTGAGTGATGGTAAGAGAGGTTGTATCTCTGGATAAGCTGGTTATAATGGGTGAGGTCACCGCATGTAAACTAAAACAATGATAACTAACCTAAACAACAGTATGCAAGGCATATTGACATATGAGAGAGCCATACAGCGAGGCATAAAGTAACCACAGGTGTTGATTTGGAGAGCTAGCTAAGACAACAACAACAGCTAATCAGCTAAAACAACAACAGGTAAAATGGCAATGAATGGGCAGAGAGTCGGGCAGAATGGGCAGAGATATCGAAGATATATGCATTAAAGATTAGTCTGAACTAGAGGTCGACCAATTATGATTTTTCAACACCGATACCGATTATTGGAGGACCAAAAAAGCCGATACCGATTAATCGTACGATTTTTTAAACAATTTGATTTATTTGTAATAATGACAATTACAACAATACTGAATGAACACTTATTTTAACTTAATATAATACATCAATAAAATCAAATTAGCCTCAAATAAATAATGAAACATGTTCAATTTGGTTTAAATAATGCAAACAAAAGTGTTGGAGAAGAAGGTAAAAGTGCAATATGTACCATGTAAGAAAGTTAACGTTTAAGTTCCTTGCTCAGAACATGAGAACATATGAAAGCTGGTGGTTCCTTTCAACATGAGTCGTCAATATTCCCAGGTAAGAAGTTTTAGGTTGTAGTTATTACAGGAATTATAGGACTATTTCTCTCTATACCCTTTGTATTTCATTAACCTTTGACTATTGGATGTTCTTATAGGCACTTTAGTATTGCCAGTGTAACAGTATAGCTTCCGTCCCTCTCCTCGCTCCTATCTGGGCTCGAACCAGGAACACAATGACAACAGCCACCCTCGAAGCAGCGTTACCCAGGCAGAGCAAGGGGATCAACTACTCCAAGTCTCAGAGCGAGTGAAGTTTGAAACGTTATTAGTGTGCACCCTGCTAACTAGCTAGCCATTTCACATCGGTTACACCAGCCTAATCTCGGGAGTTGATAGGCTTGAAGTCATAAACAGTGCAATGCTTGACACACAATGAAGAGCTGCTGGCAAAACGCACGAAAGTGCTTGAATGAATACCAGCCTGCTGCTGCCTACCACCGCTCAGTCAGGCTGCTCTATCAAATCACAGACTTAGTTATAACATAATAACACACAGAAATATGAGCCTTAGGTCATTAATTAAAATCAATACACAGAAGTATACATTTGTTAAACCTGCATATTTAGCTAAAAGAAATCCAGGTTAGCAGGCAATATTAACCAGGTGAAATTGTGTCACTTCTCTTGCGCTCTTGCGTTCTGCAATGTAACAGGAATATTTAGACTTATGGATGCCACCCTCTAGATAAAATACGGAATGGTCATATTTCAATGAAAGAATAAATGTCTTGTTTTCGAGATGATAGTTTCCGGATTCGACCATATTAATCTTGATACTACCCATCCCGGATCCGGGAGCGTAATCATCGACGGACACTAATTAGCATAACGCAACGGACATAAATATTACTAGAAAATATTCCTATTCATGAAAATCACAAGTGAAATATATTGAAACACATCTTAGCCTTTTGTTAATCACCCTGTCATCTCAGATTTTCAAAATATGCTTTACAGCTAAAGAAAGACAAGCATTTGTTTATCAATAGCCTAGCATAGCATTATGTCCAGCTAGCAGCAGGTAACTTGGTCACGAAAATCAGAAAAGCAATTAAATGAAATCGTTTACCTTTGATGAGCTTTGGATGTTTTCACTCACGAGACTCCCAGTTAGATAGCAAATGTTCCTTTTTTCCAAAAATATTATTTTTGTAGGCGAAATAGCTCTGTTTGTTCTTCACGTTTGGCTGAGAAATCGATTGGAAATTTCGGTCACGACAACGCCGAAAAATATTCCAAATTAGCTCCATAGTATCAACAGAAACATGGCAAACATTGTTTATAATCAATCCTCAAGGTGTATTTCAAATATCTATTCGATAATATATCCACCGGGACAATTGGTTTTTCAGTAGGACCGAGAGGAAAAATGGCTACCTCTGTATTTTACACAAGAATCACTCTGAGAGCCATCAGGTGACCACTTACACAATATAGCCGCTTATTTCTTCAACATAAAGGCGTGAAACGACGTCACAAGGCTGTAGACACCTTGGAGAATACGTAGAAAAAGTAATCTGGTTGATAGCCCATTCACTGCTCAATAGGGACGCATCGGAATGCAGAGCTTTCAAAACATGAGTCACTTCCGGATTGGATTTTTCTCAGGCTTTCGCGTGCAATATCAGTTCTGTTATACTCACAGACAATATTTTTACAGTTTTGGAAACTTTAATGTTTTCTATCCTAAGCTGTCAATTATATGCATATTCTAGCATCTTGTCCTGACAAAATATCCTGTTTACTTTGGGAACGTTATTTTTCCAAAAATGAAAATACTGCCCCCTAGTCACAAGAGGTGATTTTAAGAAATGCATTGATGTTCATGGAGCAACGATAAGCACCGCATCGATTATTTTCAATGCAGGACACGCTAGATAAACTAGTAATATCATCAACCATGTGTAGTTAGCTAGTGATTATGATTGATTGATTGTTGTTTATAAGATAAGTTTAATGCTAGCTAGCAACTTACCTTGGCTTACTGCATTTGCGTAACAGGCAGGCACCTCGTAGAGTGCAATGTAATCAGGTGGTTAGAGAGTTGGACTAGTTAACTGTAAGGTTGCAAGATTGAATCCCCCGAGCTGACAAGATAAAAATCTGTTGTTCTGCCCCTGAACAAGGCAGTTAACCCACTGTTTCTTGGCCGTCATTGAAAATAGTGTTCTTACGTGACTTGCCTAGTTAAATAAAGATTAAATAAAGGTGTAAAAAATATATATATATTTTTAAAATCGGCCTAATCGTTGTCCAACACGATTGTTATGAAAACTTGAAATCGGCCCTAATTAATCGTCCATTTCCGATTAATTGGTCGACCTCTAGTCTGAACATTCTCACTCTGCACATGCTTTGGGAGGGGTTTCCCAATAGCATTCTGGCTCTCAGATCA
This sequence comes from Oncorhynchus gorbuscha, assembly GCF_021184085.1. Lineage (NCBI taxonomy): Eukaryota > Metazoa > Chordata > Actinopteri > Salmoniformes > Salmonidae > Oncorhynchus > Oncorhynchus gorbuscha. The sequence continues at coordinate 23,751,769 of NC_060186.1, forward strand.
TCTTTTGTCCTTATCTGTTCAGAAGATGTTTCCTCCCCCTTCTCTTTCTCTCTCTCAGATTAAGGAAGAGTTCAGAAGAATTACAATTGTCTCTCTTGAGTCCACCTTTATCCAGAAGCTGGACGAATATACACCAACACTATTTGATTTGTTTAAGTCAAAAGAAGGTGCTGTAAAGGTGGGAATGTAGAAAATCTTTGAAATTCTGTACGGGGTATGCACAGTAACACCTTCAAAATAGTATATAGGTTATAGTGAATGTATTTAGTTGCCGGTATTAAATGTTCAATTCATTCAGTCAAGAGTGCGCATGCGCAGGGAGCCTTGTTGTTGATGGACCTAGCCTTGAGTGTAATGGCTACCTTGTATTGTGTTCATACGGTATAGTAAACTTTGTTAAACTGCAACCTTGTCGTTGTGTCATTTCGAGTTAACATTGGTAGCAGAGGATGGCTAATAACTACAATGTGCCATTTCGCTTCAACGAGAAGAGGTCGTACGAAAGTTGGAAAAATGAACTTGGAATCTGGACTCGAAAGAGCGAGAGATACAGCACTGGAAATATCTGTTGAGGATTTGAACAAGGATGATGGTATGGGAACTTTGATAAGAGCACTGGATTCTGTATTTCTTAAAGAAGAGAAAGACCGAGCCTACGAGGCATAACACTGACAGTGTTATGAGATATATTTCGGTTGCAATGACGGACTACATCATTGATTTCGAACAGAGGTACAATAGGATGCGCAAGTACGACACGGTTCTCCCGGATACAGTGTTAGCTTTCAAGTTGCTAGATACTGCCTATCTAGATGGTAGGGAGAAGCAGTTTGCTTTGACTGCTTGTACTGTGCTGACTTTTGCATCAATGGAGTCGGCACTAAAAATCATTTTTGGTGAAAAGACATCTGTCGAGCCAATAACAGATGGAATGCAAGTGAGCGACGCAGCATAATACACTGAGCAGCAGAGAAAAGGCACCAACAATGATGTATTATGAATAAAATAAATGTATCATAAAATATATATTTTTTAAAGGCGCCAACAAGTCACGTTCTCAAGACAACCAGAAGAGGGCGCCATTTCCCAGCACAAATCCACTGGACAAATATGGAAGGAGATCAAAATGTGCTATTTGTCAAAGCACTTACCATTGGGTAAAGGACTGTCCTCAAATAAATCAACAAGTTAAACTAACAGAGGAAAATGTAAACACAGAGATAGAGCAGTGTAGCATTACACTGTTTTCAAATAACTGAGCTAAACGACTACCGCCCCGTAGCACTCACTTCCGTCATCATGAAGTGCTTTGTGAGAGGCTAGTCAAGGACCATATCACCTCCACCCTACCTGACACCCTAGACCCACTCCAATTTGCTTACCGCCCAAATAGGTCCACAGACTATGTAATCTCAACCACACTGCACACTGCCCTAACCCATCTGGACAAGAGGAATACCTATGTGAGAATGCTGTTCATCGACTACAGCTCAGCATTCAACACCATAGTACCCTCCAAGCTCGTCATCAAGCTCGAGACCCTGGGTCTCGACCCGGCCCTGTGCAACTGGGTACTGGACTTCCTGACGGGCCGCCTCCAGGTGGTGAGGGTAGGCAACAACATCTCCACCCCGCTGATCCTGAACACTGGGGCCCCACAAGGGTATGTTCTGAGCCCTCTCCAGTACTCCCTGTTTACCAACGACTGCGTGGCCACGCACGCCTCCAACTCAATCATCATGTTTGCGGACGACACAACAGTGGTAGGCTTGATTACCAACAACGACGAGACGGCCTACAGGGAGGAGGTGAGGGCCCTCGGAGTGTGGTGTCAGGAAACTAACCTCACACTCAACGTCAACAAAACTAAGGAGATGATTGTGGACTTCAGGAAACAGCAGAGGGAACACCCCCCTATCCACATCGATGGAACAGTAGTGGAGAGGGTAGCAAGTTTTAAGTTCCTCGGCATACACATCACAGACAAACTGAATTGGTCCACTCACACAGACAGCATCGTGAAGAAGGCGCAGCAGCGCCTCTTCAACCTCAGGAGGCTGAAGAAATTCAGCTTGTCACCAAAAGCACTCACAAACTTCTACAGATGCACAATCGAGAGCATCCTGGCAGGCTGTATCACAGCCTGTTACGGCAACTGCTCCGCCCACAACCGTAAGGCTCTCCAGAGGGTAGTGAGGTCTGCACAACGCATCACCGGGGGCAAACTACCAGCCCTCCAGGACACCTACACCACCCGATGTTACAGGAAGGCCATAAAGATCATCAAGGACAACAACCACCCGAGCCACTGCCTGTTCACCCCGCTATCATCCAGAAGGCGAGGTCAGTACAGGTGCATCAAAGCTGGGACTGAGAGACTGAAAAACAGCTTTATCTCAAGGCCATCAGACTGTTAAACAGCCACCACTAACATTGAGTGGCTGCTGCCAACACACTGACACTGACACAACTCCAGCCACTTTAATATTGGGAATTGATGGGAAATGATGTAAATATATCACTAGACACTTTAAACAATGCTACCTAATATAATGTTACATACCCTACATTATTCATCTCATATGCATACGTATATACTGTACTCTATATCACCTACTGCATCCTTA